>NC_088329.1:21646617-21947794 GCF_036884655.1 Musa acuminata AAA Group
ATATTTTTATATCACTTATTTAAAAAACATGATGTAAATGATGTCATATATTGTTTAGATGATATGAACTGAAATGAATAAATTGTTAGAATTTTAAAGAGTCACACATGTATAATTAAATGTGTTAAGTTATTATTTTGATTAGTCAAAATTAAAGTGATCTAATTAAAGTAAAGTTATTTGACTAAAGGACATAATTGTTATAAAAATTAATTGTGTGGATACCATCATGTTCCTAACTTAATGACGAGATAAGTTAGGAATATGAAACTCTTGAGGTATAATTGCAGATTCATCAATTATGAATACAATCATAATTGTAGATTCATCAGTTATGACTATAAATAAGGTTATGGTCCCCGGTTGCAGTATCGAATGAAGCTTCTCTTCACCCGTCAAGGAGAAATCTAAAGTTCTTAAAGGATATTTGTAATTGGAAGACCAAATCACCAATCAATTCAGAAAATACTCTAATGGATTCATCAGGTACGCTTCCGTGTTAATATATTTATTAATTGTTGTAGGATTTCATACATATTATAGTGGATTAAATAAGTTGTATGTAAATATTCTTAATCCATTATTTTGGATCTATAAAGTATGTTTTTGAATCAAGATGAAGGTTTTGATTCTATAAAACAATTGTTTGATCCATATTTGATATGTTAAAAGAACCCAACAAATGGTATCAGAGCCATCTTACAATGATTGATGAACATTTAAGCTTTTTTCTCATGAATTTTAATGATGTTTTCATCAATATTTTGAAGTGATTTGGTTCTATTATCGTTGGAAAAGATTATGGTTTTATGTAATCATATGCTTCACATTCAATTCAGTGCCTTTTTCTCATGTGATATCAGTTTAATTTTGGATTATCTTTTCCACTTCGTGTCTTTTCCTATTCATCAATACGTAAAAATTCATTTTTGCACTACTAGACATAAATTTTCCAAATTCTTTTTGGATTTTATCTAATTAATATGAATTTAATTAATTAGATATTGTTGTAATATTATGTTGGTTTAATAATATTGTTGTAATATTATGTTGGATTAAACATAATATTGGTTCTATAAAGTCGTTTGTTGACATAAATTGAATGATTTACATGCTTTAAATATTTTAGTCAACAAATTAAGATCAAAACAATTTGACTAATATGGTCCAAATTCAATTAATGATTGTTTAATATTAGATTGAGTAATTTAATATATGAAGTCGCCAAAGTGACCTCTCATATATAACATTTCTCATGAAAATATTAAATGTAGTGTGTATTTACATCCATGCGGTAATTATCCGGCCCAAAGGAAGGTTAATGATTGTCAGGATTTTATACATACTTGTAATGGTAATACGTGATAATTATAAAGTTATACATGTAAATGATAAATCAATCTAAAGATGGGTTTTTCATTTGACATGCCTTATTATCAGTATTTGATCATTACAACAAGACTACCACTAGCAATTAATATTGAAGTCCAAAGACAAGATATTAATGTTGCACTTGGAATCTTGAGATGAGTTATATCATTATTTGAATTTACTTAAGTTTATGGTAATAAATATGAGCATAATTTTTGGTTATCTGTTGTTATCTTATTTAGGTTCTCTTATAAAAATATTTGCTAACCTCAATCCAGTATTGGTTTTAAACGAAACCAACTTTAAGGGCAAGAAAAGAAAACACAAATATGGAAAGAATGAGGCTGATAAGGGTCCAGTACAGAAGAAACAAAATAAGGATGATACTTATTTCTTTTGCAAGAAATCTGGGCATTTAAAGAAGGACTGTGCTAAATATCATGCTTGGCATGCTAAAAAGGAAACATTCCTTACTTTGGTTTGTTCAGAAGTCAATTTAACTTCAGTACCTAGAAACACTTGGTGGTTAGACTCCGGTGCAACAACTAACATCAGTGTATCAATGCAAGGTTGCCTAAGCTACCGAAGGCCTAATAATGCTGAGAGAAGCATTTATGTGGGGGACGAAAAATCGGTAGATGTGGAAGCTATAGGAATATTTAGATTGTTATTATATACCGGGTATTATTTGGATTTAAAAGACACTTTTATTGTACCGTCATTTAGACGGAACTTAATTTCTGTTTCTTATTTGGACAAATCTGGTTATTCTTGTTCATTTGGAAACAATCAGTTTACTTTGTCTTTAAATTCAAATATGATTGGAACTGGTTCATTTATGACTTATGACAATCTATATTTACTTGATACTATAGCATCCTATCATGAAACCTTGAATGCGGAATTGCGAGGTACTAAATGTAAAATTAAAAATTCTGGTATATTATGGCATAAACGTTTGGGTCATATCTCTAGAAATAGAGTTGAAAGACTTATGTCAGATGAGATTCTTGATCCCATTGACTTATCAGGTCTAGATGTTTGTGTTGAATGCATTAAAGGTAAACAAACCAAACCTAAGAGATCAGGTGCATATAGAGCTACGGACGTCTTAGAATTGATACATACAGATATTTGTGGACCATTTCCTACACCTTCATGGAATGGTCAACAATACTTCATATCATTCATAGACGATTACTCTAGATATGGATACCTGTATCTAATACATGAAAAATCTCAGTCTTTGGGTGTGTTCAAAGCATTTAAAGCTGAAGTTGAAAATCAACTCAGTAAAAGGATAAAAAGCATCAAATCTAACCGTGGAGGGGAATATTACGATAGAAATGACGGCTCAAGTGAACAACGTCCAGGACCATTTGCTTTATACCTAGAGGAGTGTGGAATTGTCCCTCAGTATACAATGCTTGGGTCACCTAGCATGAATGGTGTAGCTGAAAGACGAAACCGCACACTTAAGGACATGGTAAGAAGTATGATTTCTCAATCTACTTTACCAGAGTCACTCTAGGGAGTAGCAATAAAAACTGCAGCTTACATTCTTAATAGAGTACCAACTAAAGCAACTATAAAAACTCCTTATGAACTTTGGACTAGGAGAAAGCCTAGTTTAAGACACTTTCGTGTATGGGGTTGTCCAGCTGAGGCAAGGCCTTACAGGCCTAATGAAAATAAATTGGAACCCCGAATAATGAGCAGTTACTTTATTGGTTATTCTGAGCGATCTAAAGGGTATAAATTTTATGATCCCAAATCAAGAAATATTTTTGAGACGGGTATTGCTACATTCTTTGAGGATATTGAGTTTGGGAGGAGAAATAAGATTAAAGACTTTACCTTTGAGGAAGAATTGGTTCACTCTGATCCGATTCATATAGTTGCTACTAATATGGCAAAGTTTTATACCTCAAAAAGATATAGTCATTTCAACTCCTATGCAGTATGAAGAAATTATTCATGAGGAACAAACTCAACATCTTCAAGAATCTGTGCCGCAAGAGCCAGCACCTTTGCGACGATCCACTAGGAAAAGGAGGAGTGCCATTTCAGATGATTATATGGTATTTCTCTAGGAACATGAAGAAAGTAGTAGTATAATGGAAGATGATCCAATCAACTTCCGTCAAGCCATGGAGGATTCTAATTCAGATAAGTGGATTGAAGCAATGAATCAAGAGTATAAGTCCATGCAAGACAATAAAGTTTGGGAACTTGTCCCATTACTAGAAGGTGTGAAACCCATTGGTTTTAAATGGATTTTTAAAACCAAAAGGGATTCTAAAGGTAATGTGAAGAGGTATAAAGCACGTCTTGTGGCAAAAGGCTATACTCAAAAGGAAGGGATTGACTATAAAGAGACATTCTCTCCGGTTTCAATGAAGGACTCTTTTAGGACAATTATGGCTCTAGCCGCACATTTTGATTTAGAGCTTCATCAGATGGATGTTAAAACATCATTTCTCAATGGAAACATTGATGAAATAATTTATATGGTGCAACCAGAATACTTTGTGTCAGGAGACCCAAAGAAAATGGTTTGTAAATTAATAAAATTCATCTATGGACTAAAACAGGCATCCCGTCGGTGGTATCATAAATTTCATCAAGTAATTATCTCATTTGGTTTTGAGATGAACGCCGTTGATGATTGCGTGTATCACAAATTCAGTGAGAGCAAATTCATTTTCCTGATATTGTATGTGGATGATATTCTGCTTGCCACAAATGATAGAGGCTTATTGCACGAAACCAAGAGATTTCTATCTAGAAATTTTGAGATGAAAGATCTTGGTGATGCCTCTTTTGTATTAGGAATCCTGATACATCGAGATAGATCTCGGGGTATTCTAGGATTATCACAAAGGAGCTATATCGATAACATACTCAAAAGGTTTGACATGCATGATTGCAAATCAGGAGACACCCCTGTCGCAAAGGGAGACAAGTTCAGTCTCAATCAGTGCCCTAAAGGAAATCTGGAAACTCAAGAAATGCAGAAGATTCCCTATGCATCAGCTGTAGGGAGTCTAATGTATGCACAAGTTTGTACGCATCCGGATATAGCGTACATTGTTAGAGTGTTAGGCAGATACTTAAGCAATCCTGGAATGGATCACTGGAAGGCAGCTAAAAGAGTCATGAGATATTTAAAGAGGACAAAAGATCATATGCTCACATATAGGAGATTAGACCATTTGGAGATCATTGGGTATTCTGACTCCGATTTTGCTGGATGCCAAGACAGTAGGAAATCCACTTCATGCTACATTTATATGTTAGCTGGTGGGGCGATTTCTTGGCGTAGTGCCAAGCAATCTCTTATTGCTTCTTCCACTATGGCAGCGGAATTTGTAGCATGTTTTGAGGCATCCAATCATGGAATTTGGCTGAGGAATTTTATCACAGGGCTGCAAATACTACAAGGGATTGAAAGACCACTAAAGATATATTGTGATAATAAATCAGCTGTTTTATACTCCAACAACAATAGGAGTTCGACTAAGTCAAAGCACATTGACATCAAGTTCCTAGTTGTGAAAGAAAGGGTACAA
Organism: Musa acuminata AAA Group; assembly: GCF_036884655.1. Taxonomy (NCBI): domain Eukaryota; kingdom Viridiplantae; phylum Streptophyta; class Magnoliopsida; order Zingiberales; family Musaceae; genus Musa; species Musa acuminata. Next base: position 21,651,561 of record NC_088329.1, read on the forward strand.
AGTAAACAAATTTCTATAGAACACTTGGGAACAAACTTTATGTTGGCAGATCCTCTCACAAAAGGTGTACCGCCCAAGGTTTTTCATGAGCATACTGCTCATATGGGTATATCAGAATTTGAGGAAACTTTAGTTTAGTGGGAGTTTGTCATATGTTTGTTATATGTTCTATGCCAGATTCTGTATTTGTACAGATATTTTCTGATCAAAAATAAAGCTTCAGTTTATTATACATTGTACATTATGGCTATTAAAGTTATTAATGATCTCATAAAGATAAAGTTGGACCAGTTGAAAATTGACATGTACAGATCACATTCATGTAATTTTCATGCTACACATTTCATAATTGATCTATGACATTTGATTATATTAATATTAGTGATCATTGATGGGTTTAGCTATGATTGATATAGCGAAGACCGCTTTGGTCCTATATTAATATAGTCAATGGACGAGATTGTTTTGTATGTCCTATTTAATAATGGCAATAGTTTTGAGCTCATAAAGAATATCACATTTATAAGGATACATATGTGACTTAGTGGGAGATTGTTAGAATTTTAAAGAGTCACACATGTATAATTAAATGTGTTAAGCCATTATTTTGATTAGTCAAAATTAAAGTGATCTAATTAAAGTAAAGTTATTTGGCTAAAGGACATAATTGTTATGAAAATTAATTGTGTGGATACCATCATGTTCCTAACTTAGTGACGAGATAAGTTAGGAATATGAAACTCTTGAGGCATAATTGCAGATTCATCAATTATGAATACAATCATAATTGTAGATTCATCAGTTATGACTATAAATAAGGTTATGGTCCTCGGTTACAGTATCGAATGAAGCTTCTCTTCACCCGTCAAGGAGAAATCTAAAGTTCTTAAAGGATACTTGCAATTGGAAGACCAAATCACCAATCAATTCAGAAAATACTCTAATGGATTCATCAGGTACGCTTTCATGTTAATATGTTTATTAATTGTTATAGGATTTCATACATATTATAGTGGATTAAATAAGTTGTATGTAAATATTCTTAATCCATTATTTTGGATCTATAAAATATGTTTTTGAATGAAGATGAAGGTTTTGATTCTATAAAACAATTGTTTGATCCATATTTGATACGTTAAAAGAACCCAACATAAATAAGTAGAGAAATGAAACCTTTACTGTGGTTGATGCTCTTCTAGATGATGCTTTCTCTATTCTCAACTACATTGATAAAAAAAAGGATAAGTTTCCAATGGGAGATGAGTCATTGGTCAGCACATACAATTGATAGAGAAATCACTTATCATGAGGACAAAAACATTCGAATGCGAACTTACGGATTTGACTTAAATGATAGTGATGATATAGTAAAAATTGAATTGGTTGAGGAACATATAGTAAATTAAGTTGAAGAAAACATTCATCAGAATATATATATATATATATATATATATAGCTTGTGATATTGTTGGTGATATTGTCTATATAAATGAGGGTATGCAGAAGAATGTTGGTGATATAGTCGGAGGTAATTAGTGTTAGCTATCGAGACTTTATTAAAGGGCTTTGAAACAAACCTTAATACATAGTTCATATAGAGCTTTACGATGTTTTTTAGCTAGCTTTATAATATTTTTATGATGTCATTGAAAACACATTGTAAAAGATTATATCGATATGATCCAATCCAACAATTTAATCCACAATCTGTCAATTAATACCTTGTTTTTTCAAAACTTTATAGTGTTTTTGTGACGTCATCAAAAACTCATCATAAAAGACTATATTAATATCCTTTAGTCTAGCAAAACATTATAAATTTAACCTACAACATGTCAGGCTTACATAAAAAAAATTTTAAATAAAAGACTTTACGATATTTTTGTGATGTCGTTCAAAATACTATAATCATATCGTAAAACATTATAATGATATCATAAAATATTATAACGGCATTGGCTCGTCTTCTAAACATTGTAAATCGCCCTACAACCAGTGAATTAGTAATATAAAGGTTTGCATACAAGTAACGAGATCTACGAACAGATAGTGGGTTCAGAACCTATCAAAAATACATTGTATTGACCGTCCCTAGAACGAGATCTTACGTCAATAGAACAGATTCAGAACCTGTCAAAAAACACAGATTAATGAACACATTCCATAAAACATTGTAACACCGAAAATAGTGAATCACAATGACCAAAACCACTGTAACAATTCTAAACCTATGCATACCGAAACACTATAAACAATGAACAAAAACACTATAATGACCAAATGCAATATATCAACGACAAAACACTGTAATGCATATACTATAACACTGTAATAGATTAGCATACAAAACAATATATATAATACACTTTCCATAGAACAGAACAACGATATCAAAACTTGCATAACAATGTCAAAAGTTGTCCAAGATACACAGAACACTGTAACAACAGCAAACCCATATAACATAAACACTGAATTGACCTTCAAGCTATATTTTTTGAAGAAGATTTATAACGGGTCCTTGAAGGGTTCTGGACTATTACCGGTCATCCAATGATTCTACGACACTAGTCCCTTGATGTCCATTTGAAGTTAGACAGTCTACAGTCTATTCCCTTATGGGTATCGTTTCAAGGTCTCCTTTTACATCTTTGGAGTCGATATTTTATTGCAAAGTTATGCAGCACTTTGGAATAGCCACTATATATTGACAAAGCAACAGCTGCGTAGACGAGATTAACATTTGCCCGAGCATGTATACTGGTTTCTTCTGACGAAGATCTCCCTAATGAGGTTTTTTATTGGGATCTTGCAGGGAACACTCGTAAGGTACATGTCTCATATTCTTGGAAGCCACAACGATGCAAGAGTTGTTTATCTTTTGGTCATACAAATGGAGCCTGTCAGCAAATCCCGAAACCGATTAATAAGATCTACAGGCCACGTCAGATGCCTCAGCAACAAGGCGAACCTCCCATAGTGGTAGTAGACGAGTGAGCATTCTGACTCGCAGGGACAGCGCCATAGACAAGACAAATCAGGAACTTTATCTCTCCCTATTATGTCGGAGCCTTCCACAACAGCCCATGGTACTCGTGGCTAGGAGAAGCAGAAGTTGGAAGCTTCATCTCATACTATATTACCGGATCCATCTACAACAGGAATTCCAATATCCACTCAACATGCCAACCAGGACATTGTGCTTCAATAAACTCAAGCACCAACAAATATCGCCAGCAAGGATATTTTGCCTCAACTATCTCATGCCCCAATAAATCATACTAATCAGGATATTGCGCCTCAACAATCATACTACTTGACTCTGTTGAATCTTAGATTTTGATGATAAAATCAATTGATGGATTAATTGATCTAATCCATATTATTGAGTTAAGTGTGCAGGATTAACTACGATAACCAGAAAATAAAAAGCAAGAATACCGGAGTCAAGTTCGATGGACGTTTAAGAGTCCGAAAAATCGTCGGAGATGTTGCCAGAACCAACCGAGAAGAAATCGGGAACCTGTCGAAATTTTCGGAAGTTCGTCGAAGAGATCGTCGGAGGTTCACGGAGATCACCGAGAAGGCTTGGCTACTCGTTAAAGTCATCACAAGTTCGGGAGCTTGCTGGGAGTCCGTCGGAAGAAGATTCGTCGGAAAGCTCACTAGAACAAGACTCGACGTTCGCGGTTGAAAACTTGCTTAGGATGTTTTTTTGTTATGTAGTTCACTTGTAATTAGGATTAGGATTAAGAGATAATCCTATATCCTGGTTAGGGGCCAACTGGGCCCAAAATTAGACTTGGTTTGGGCTAAATTTGAAGCCCAACCAGTGAACCGAAGGGTCTGGCGGTGGCACCGTCAGACTGGGCGGTTGCACCGCCCAGCACCCGAGAGCTGGGCGGTGGCACCGCCCAGCACCCGAGAGCCAGGCGGTGGCACCGCTCAGCACCCGAGAGCTGGGCGGTGGCACCGCCAGTCCACTGTTAGTGTCAGAAACTGACAGGCGGTGGCACCGCCAGCATCCGGAACCAAAGAAGATTCAAATTTTAGAGCCCAAATTTGAATCCTCTTGAGGCCTATAAATACCCCTCAAATCTTAGCTAAGATCACAACTTTTTGAGCAGCAATTGTTTGAGAGAAAGGTCTTAGAAAAGTCTTTACTAGTCTTGTTTTCAATTTGCTAGTGTTCACCTCCTTCTTTCTTGCTGAAAATCTATAAGAGAGTGAACCACTTGTAAAAAGTTGTAAGAGGGGTATTTACCCTTCCCCTTCAAGAGATTTGCTAGTGGAAGGTAGGAGCCTCATCGAAGAGGGGCCTCGCAAGTGGATGTAGGTCATTTGACCGAACCACTATAAAATTGGCGTGATCTCTGGTTTGCATTTACTTATTGTCATTTACATTACTGCAAACCATTTGCACTTTAATGCTTTACTTCTTTGTCTCCGTCTTACTTATCTCTTCAAGTTAAAATGCAATCGAAACGGTTTCAAACGAAAACGTTACTTTTATCATACGAAGTTTCCGAAAGTGTTTAAATCATCAAAAGTTTATCACACTTTACCGTTGCACTAATTCACCCCCCCCCTCTTAGTGCCGCTCCGATCCTAACAATTGGTATCAGAGCTAGGCTCACTCTCATTTGGTTTGATACCCAAGAGAGATGGCTTACTCCGGCATACATGAGGGTCATTCTATCACACGTCCACCCTTGTTTAATGGGTCGGATTATATTTATTGGAAGACTCGTATGAGGATCTTCCTCATTTCTATGGATTTCGAGCTTTGGACTATTGTTGAAAACGGATTTCAAAAATCTTCTCTTCCGATGAGCGAATGGAATGAATCGGAGAAGAAGGTTTTTGCTTTAAATGTAAAGGCTATGAATGTAACACCCCTCATTACTGAATGTTCGTATAAATTTCTGGCGATAATGTGAGCTTCTATTTTAATTGACAGAAGAAATAGAGTATGGATTAGAGGTAACTTATTTTTAAGATTTGGGAGATCTGTTCAAAAAAGAAAAAAAAAAAGAAAGAATCTGAGGACCTATATGTAAACCCTAAGGACCTAATCGTGAATATGATAAAAACAAGGACTAAACTGCAAAATGCACCAAATGACAAATCCCACCGCTTAAGCTTCTCTGCCTTCGTTCTTAAGAAAGCAGAGAAGGCAGCTCGTGGGTGATCAGGGAAAGAAAGGAAGAAGAAGAAGAAGAAGAAGAAGAAGAAATTGGGGTTTTTAGGGTTTTTGCTTTAATCTTGTTACTTCGGGTCAAAATTTGCAAAGGCAAGTGTTCTAACCCCATCCTATAGAAGTATTAGACTCTGTTTTTATGTTGATTCAAAATAAATTGGAAGACTTCTGTTTTGAAACTGATATGACTTTTTTTGGACCTAAAACCATGGATTCTGAAATATTTTCGGTAAACTGACCCCTATACACTGCTTCGGCTGTAAGTTTTAGTATAAGATGTGAATTCAGGCAGTAACTATTTTGTTTGTAATTAGACTCTTATGTCTTTCTTTTGACACCAATTTTGTAGATTTTGGACACCGAATATTTACCCAAACATTTTTTTCAAATTAGCCTATAGACGCTGTAAAACAGAGGCCAAGATTTCTGACCTATCGCTACTAAAATGCCTATAACTCCCTGTAGAAAATTCTGATTTGTACCAAACTGATTTTATTTGAAACTAGACTTGAAAATATTTCTTTTGACATATGGTGTGAAAATTTTGGAATTCAATTGCCTATCCTATTATCTGTTGAATCTGATCCTATAAATTCTGCAAAACAGTGATTGTGATTTTGACCTTGTGTTACCAAATCAGAGGTAACTCTGTGTTGGGAGCCCTATTTCATATGAAATCTTTTCCATCCGAACATAGATTGATATGTGGTTTGACCATAGTCTTCTTATGGGTATTGGAGCAAAATTGTTATGCTGAAATATTTGTTTGATGTGCCACTGGAATTCTGTCCGAAATCGAGCTTTGGTCGATTTCGCGTATTCTGTTCTATTCCTTTGATTACTTGAATTCGTCTAACCTTCTTATTTGAATTGAGCTAACTATACTTGGATTTCCTGTACACTCTTGCTTCCATTTTCCTTTCTAATATGAATACATTTGTGAGAGAATTGTTCCTTGCGTCATTTGTTCTAAAAAAAAAATGCACATGTAAGCTTCGTTGTTCCGCGTGTGCTTCCGATATATGCTACTTATTGTTGAAACTACCCTTTTGTACTCTGGTGTGTGGGATTGTCTGGACCTTTGCCAGAAATGGTAAAGGGTATGCGCTATTTGCCCGCTATGTGGGGTCCCGCTATGAGGGATATTCTGTTTGCGCTTGTTGCCCGCTACGTGGGTATGTGATTAGAGCCTGCGATGCTCTGCCGGCCCCCTTTGACTTCACCTAGACGTGGGTGGATGGAGCTCCCAGACGTGGGAGACTTTTGTCAGGTGGTCATTCAGAAATGGATGAATCACATTCTGACTGAGATCCCACTACACCCTCTATATGTTTGATATGACATCCAGAGTTTTGGTGAGTTTGTTTCTATTCATACTCTGGATAAGATTGATATGATTGCAACGTCAAGGACGACGTTTGAGCTCTTGTACGATATGTGTACCGATATGCTCTGAAAGGCTTCATTCCCTGATGATTTTGCTTCGAAATGTTCCATATGCCGTTGATATGCTTTGAAACATTTTATATGTCATTGATAAGCTCCGATATGTTTCCTTTGTCTCTGATATGCTCCAATTACTCTATGCTCCATCTGTTAGGAACCTAATGGGTATGATTGGAAGGACAATTGTGATTCTGCTCCTAATGATATTATGTCTACGAAATCGTATATTCTGCCATGTATTTTGAAACTGCACCACTTTGGAAATTGTACTATTTTGATATGGATATGTTAGTCACTTGCTGAGCTCTTTATGCTCACCCCATTTGTTGATAAATTTTTCAGGATAGCGTATCGCTTGCTTAAATGTTAAGAATGGGCTGAGGCAGTGGAAAGTTTAGAAGACGTTGGGCAGAACTTTTGTTAGCATATATGTAGTTGTGTATATAGCTACCTTGCATCTAATGAAATGTGACTATGAATCTAAACCTGTGGATTTTGTGTAAGTTAAAGGATCCCTCATGTATAGGGTTTTGGTATGTTAAATTGAATTTGTGTAATGGCATGAACTTATGGTAAATCGATGATTGTGGTGACTGCATAGATTTCCCCACTTGTGGATTTATATTGTGGTTTTTATTTTGATGAGTTGAGTTCAGATTGTATGAATTATCGAGAGATGTGTGCTATGTTTATGAATTGCACAGGGTTATGAATTGGTAGATTATAGAAGTGAAATTTTTGATCTGAATGTTTTCTTAGTGACCTCAAATATGTGTTTGGATCCTGGGTTTGTTGTGATGAAGATCTTAAATATTATGTGGAATTATTTTGTCGGGTCGTGACAGAGGTGGTATCAGAGAATGATTTGAGAATCACTAAGAATATTATCTTTATTTGAGGTTTATTGACTGTCATTAGAGGTTTAAGACATCTGGATTTGAGAAAAGGAAACCATTGGGGAGGACTCAGTTATGTGCAAAATGCGGATTAAATCATGAAACAAGTCGGTGTTTTCGGGTGACTGGAGCATGTTTTGGTTGTGGAAAGCTAGGTCATCAACTAAGAGATTGCCCACTGAACAGAAAAAAGGAGCCACTATCTCCTAGACCCTCAGCCCATGCTAGAGTGTACGCTATCACTGAACAAGATTCTAAAGCTTCTAACTCAGTGGTGGAAGGTATTCTTCATGTTTCTAAAAGAAATGCAAAAGTTTTGTTTGATCCCGGCTCCAACTTATCGTTTGTTTCACAATACTTTGCTTGTCACTTGGATATTCTACCTAAACCCCTGGATTATATGTTATATGTAACAACTGCTGTTGGAGATTCATTGGCAACAAACTTGGTCTACCCATCTTGTTTGATCTCTATTGGAGACCACGAACTCCTTGCTGATTTGATTCTCCTAGAGATCCAGGGTTTTGATATTATACTTGGCATGGATTGGTTATCTTCTCATCACGCTAGTATTGATTGTTACAAGAAAATAATTACTTTCTGCATACCAGATCAGCCTATATTTTTCTTTGAGGGCATTAAGCATGATTTGCCTCCTTGCTTGATATCAGCACTTCAAGCTTATCGTCTTATGCAGAAAGGTTGATTTTGTTATATGGTGTGTGTAAAGGAGCATTCAAACCAGGAAACCCACCTAGATGAAATTTCAGTGGTCAAAGAATTCCCTGATGTATTCCCAGATGACTTGCCTAGTTTACCTCTAGATAGAGAGGGTGAATTTGCTATTGATCTGGTCTCCAGTACAACCCCAATATCTAAGCCTCCCTACAGAATGGCACCACTCGAGCTAGAGGAATTAAAGAAGCAAATACAAGAATTATTAGATAAGGGTTTCATACGACCCAGTGTATCCCCATGGGGTGCTCCGGTACTATTAGTGAAGAAGAAGGATGGAACATTGAGGCTTTGTATTGATTATAGACAGTTGAATCAGGTGACCATCAAAAACAGGTATCCCATACCTAGAATTGATGATTTGTTTGATCAATTGCAGGGTGCACAAGTATTCTCTAAGATTGACCTAAGGTCAGGTTACTATCAGTTGAAGATCAAGGAGGAGGATATTTCAAAAACAGCTTTCAGAACTCGATATGGTCATTATGAATTCTTGGTGATGCCCTTTGGTTTGACAAATGCCCCTGCAGCTTTTATGGAACTAATGAATAGGACATTTCAACCGCTCTTGGATATCTGTGTAATTGTATTTATTGATGACATATTGGTGTATTCAAAGAGTAATCAGGAGCATGAGGAACACCTGAGAGATGTGTTGTCCATACTAAGAGAAAAGAAATTGTATGCAAAGTTCAGCAAATGTGAATTTTGGTTGAATGAAGTTGCTTTCTTAGGCCATGTGATTTCAGGGAAGGGTATATCTGTTGATCCAAGGAAAATAGAAGCTGTAGTTGAATGGGAAGTACCAACAAATGTAACAGAGGTTAGAAGTTTCTTGGGCATGACAGGTTATTACAGGAGATTTGTGGAGGGATTTTCTCGAATTGCTCAACCTCTCACCAAACTCACTAAGAAGAATATGAAATTTGTATGGGGTGATGATTGTGAGCAATGCTTTCAAGAGTTAAAAAGAAGATTGACTAGTGCCCCTATTCTCACTATTCCAAGTGGTAGTGAGGGATTTGTAGTTTATACTGATGCTTCAAGAAAGGGCTTAGGATGTGTTTTGATGCAGGAAGGGAGAGTAATTGCTTATGCTTCTAGGCAACTTAAGGGTTATGAATTGAATTATCCAACTCATGATTTGGAATTAGCAGCAATCATTTTTGCTCTAAAGATTTGGAGACATTATTTGTATGGTCGACAGTTTGAAATCTTCACTGATCACAAGAGTTTAAAATATATTTTCACTCAGAAGGAGTTGAACATGAGGTAGCGAAGATGGATAGAACTTCTGAAGGATTATGATTGTGCCATCCGTTATCACCCAGGCAAGGCCAATGTTGTAGCTGATGCACTTAGTAGGAAATCTACAAGTTTTATGGCTAGTCTGGTCGTGAAACAATGGAAGCTAATAGAAGAAAAGTTTGATTTGAAAGCTTTGAGGAAAGAGCAAGACTCGATGATTTTGATGGCCTCCATTCAAGTGCAGTCTGATCTTATGCAACAAATTAAGGAAGGACAATTACGAGATCCACATTTAATCTACTTGAGGAGTGAATTAGAAAAGGGATTGAAGCCACAATTTCAAATTTCAAAGGATGGCCTATTGAGATTTGGGGAGAGAGTATGTGTACCAAATGAACTAGATATCAAGAATCAAATCCTAACTGAAAGTCATACTTCAAAGTACACCCTACACCCTGGGAGCACTAAGATGTATAAAGATCTTCAAAGTCATTATTGGTGGGAAGGCATGAAGAAGGAAATTGCAATGTATGTTTCAAAATGTTTGACGTGTCAGCAAATCAAAGTAGAACACCAAAGACCTGGAGGGTTACTGCAACCTTTAGTTATTCCTGAATGGAAATGGGAATGTATTACTATGGACTTTGTTTCGGGACTACCTAGAACCTCGAGGAAGCATGATGCTATTTGGGTTATCATTGATAGGTTAACAAAATCTGCACATTTCCTACCGATTAATATGACCTATTCACTTGATAGACTTGCAGATTTATATGTTAATGAAATAGTAAGACTTCATGGTATTCCAAAGGAGATCATCTCTGATAGAGACTCCAGATTTCTCTCTAGATTCTGGAGAAGATTACAGGAATCTATGGGCACTAAAGTCAAGTTTAGTACTGCATATCATCCTCAGACTGACGGTCAGTCAGAAAGAACAATTCAAACACTTGAGGATTTACTCAGAGCCTATGTTATGGATTGGAAAGGTGAATGGGATAAAGATATTTCACTTGTTGAGTTCACTTATAATAATAGTTATCATTCAAGTATTCAGATGGCCCCTTATGAAGCTTTATATGGGCGGAAGTGCATAACACCTATATGTTGGGAGGAAGTTGGTGATAGAAAGCTGTTAGCACCGGAAAAAGTACAAGAAACTACCGAGAAAATTCAAGTTATAAGAAAAAGGCTAAAAACTGCTCCGAGTCGTCAAAAGAGTTATGCCGACAATAGAAGGCGAGATATTGAGTTTGAAATCAGAGATTTTGTATTCTTAAAAGTCTCCCCTTCCAAAGGCATTATAAGGTTTGGGAAGAAAGGAAAATTAAGCCCAAGATTTATTGGACCTTTTGAGGTCCTTGAGAGGGTTGGTTCTGTCGCTTACAGGATTGCCTTGCCACCAGCATTGTGCCATGTCCATGATATATTTCATGTCTCGATGATTAGGAAGTATATATATGACCCTTCTCACATCATCAAGTATGAGCTGGTGGAGATTGATAAAGATTTATCTTATGTGGAAGAGTCTATTCAGATTGTTGATAAGAAAGAAAAAGTCCTAAGGAATCGGGTCATCCCGCTGGTTCAAATAATTTGGAGACATCATTCTGGAGAGGAGACAACTTGGGAGCTAGAGGAGGAAATGAAGAAGGTGTACCCCCGTCTTTTCATCGATAGAGGTACGATAAATTTAGAGGACTAAAATTTTCTTTTAAAGGGGGGAGAGTGTAACACCCCTCATTACTGAATGTTCGTATAAATTTCTGGCGATAATGTGAGCTTCTATTTTAATTGACAGAAGAAATAGAGTATGGATTAGAGGTAACTTATTTTTAAGATTTGGGAGATCTGTTCAAAAAAGAAAAAAAAAAAAGAAAGAATCTGAGGACCTATATGTAAACCCTAAGGACCTAATCGTGAATATGATAAAAACAAGGACTAAACTGCAAAATGCACCAAATGACAAATCCCACCGCTTAAGCTTCTCTTCCTTCGTTCTTAAGAAAGCAGAGAAGGCAGCTCGTGGGTGATCAGGGAAAGAAAGGAAGAAGAAGAAGAAGAAGAAGAAGAAGAAGAAGAAGAAGAAGAAATTGGGGTTTTTAGGGTTTTTGCTTTAATCTTGTTACTTCGGGTCAAAATTTGCAAAGGCAAGTGTTCTAACCCCATCCTACAGAAGTATTAGACTCTGTTTTTATGTTGATTCAAAATAAATTGGAAGACTTCTGTTTTGAAACTGATATAACTCTTTTTGGACCTAAAACCATGGATTCTGAAATATTTTCGGTAAACTGACCCCTATACACTGCTTCGACTGTAAGTTTTAGTATAAGATGTGAATTCAGGCAAGAACTATTTTGTTTGTAATTAGACTCTTATGTCTTTCTTTTGACACCGATTTTGTAGATTTTGGACACCGAATACTTACCCAAACATTTTTTTCAAATGAGCCTATAGACGCTGTAAAACAGAGTTCAAGATTTTTGACCTATCGCTACTAAAATGCCTATAACTCCCTGTTGAAAATTCTGATTTGTACCAAACTGATTTTATTTGAAACTAGACTTGAAAATCTTTCTTTTGACATATCGTTTGAAAATTTTGGAATTCAATTTCCTATCCTATTATCTGTTGAATCTGATCCTATAAATTCTGCAAAACAGTGATTGTGATTTTGACCTTGTGTTACCAAATCAGAGGTAACTCTGTGTTGGGAGCCCTGTTTCATATGAAATCTTTTCCATCCGAACATAGATTGATATATGGTTTGACCATAGTCTTCTTATGGGTATTGGAGCAAAATTGTTATGCTGAAATATTTGTTTGATGTGCCACTGGAATTCTGTCCGAAATCGAGCTTTGGTCGATTTCGCGTATTCTGTTCTATTCCTTTGATTACTTGAATTCGTCTAACCTTCTTATTTGAATTGAGCTAACTATACTTGGATTCCCTGTATACTCTTGCTTCCATTTTCCTTTCTAATATGAATACATTTGTGAGAGAATTGTTCCTTGCGTCATTTGTTCTAAAAAAAAAGGCACATGTAAGCTTCGTTGTTCCGCGTGTGCTTCCGATGTATGCTACTTATTGTTGAAACTACCCTTTTGTACTCTGGTGTGTGGGATTGTCTGGACCTTTGCCAGAAATGGTAAAGGGTATGCGCTATTTGCCCGCTATGTGGGGCCCCGCTATGAGGGATATTCTGTTTGCGCTTGTTGCCCGCTACGTGGGTATGTGATTAGAGCCTGCGATGCTCTGCCGGCCCCCTTTGACTTCACCTAGACGTGGGTGGATGGAGCTCCCAGACGTGGGAGACTTTTGTCAGGTGGTCATTCAGAAATGGATGAATCACATTCTGACTGAGATCCCACTACACCCTCTATATGTTTGATATGACATCCAGAGTTTTGGTGAGTTTGTTTCTGTTCATACTCTGGATAAGATTGATATGATTGCAACGTCAAGGACGACGTTTGAGCTCTTGTACGATATGTGTACTGATATGCTCTGAAAGGCTTCATTCCCTGATGATTTTGCTTCGAAATGTTCCATATGCCGTTGATATACTTTGAAACATTTTATATGCCATTGATAAGCTCCGATATGTTTCCTTTGTCTCTGATATGCTCCAATTACTCTATGCTCCGTCTGTCAGGAACCTAATGGGTATGATTGGAAGGACAATTGTGATTCTGCTCCTAATGATATTATGTCTACGAAATCGTATATTCTGCCATGTATTTTGAAACTGCACCACTTTGGAAATTGTACTATTTTGATATGGATATGTTAGTCACTTGCTGAGCTCTTTATGCTCACCCCATTTGTTGATAAATTTTTCAGGATAGCGTATCGCTTGCTTAAATGTTAAGAATGGGCTGAGGCAGTGGAAAGTTTAGAAGACATTGGGCAGAACTTTTGTTAGCATATATGTAGTTGTGTATATAGCTACCTTGCATCTAATGAAATGTGACTATGAATCTAAACATGTGGATTTTGTGTAAGTTAAAGGATCCCTCATGTATAGGGTTTTGGTATGTTAAATTAAATTTGTGTAATGGCATGAACTTATGGTAAATCGATGATTGTGGTGACTGCATAGATTTCCCCACTTGTGGATTTATATTGTGGTTTTTATTTTGATGAGTTGAGTTCAGATTGTATGAATTATCGAGAGATGTGTGCTATGTTTATGAATTGCACAGGGTTATGAATTGGTAGATTATAGAAGTGAAATTTTTGATCTGAATGTTTTCTTAGTGACCTCAAATATGTGTTTGGATCCTGGGTTTGTTGTGATGAAGATCTTAAATATTATGTGGAATTATTTTGTCGGGTCGTGACAATGAATGCATTTTTTGTGCACTAGATAAAAAATGAATTTAATCGTGTTTCAATTTGTGATTCGACTTTTGATATTTGGAGAACTCTTGTGGTCACTCATGAAGGCACTAGCCGAGTGAAAGAGTCCAAAATCAACATCCTTGTGCACTCTTACGAACTTTTCCGAATGAAACCAAGTGAGTCCATCGGAGACATGTACACCCAGTTTATGGATGTCATCAATGGACTCAAAGCTCTTGGTAAAGATTTTACTAACTTTGAACTAGTAACTAAAATCTTAAGATCCGTCCCTAAAAGTTGGGATACAAAAGTTACGGCCATTCAAGAGGCCAAAGACCTTAAAACATTCCCTCTTGAAGAACTCATTGGGTCTCTAATGACCTACGAAATGACATGTCAAGTTCATGACGAGCTCGAGAACCCCCTTCCAAAGAATAGGAAGGATATGGCACTCAAATCATAAGAAGACCACTTGAAAGGAACATCAAGTGATGAGGACAGTGACAATGACATTGCACTTTTGACTCAAAAATTTAAAAAATATTTAAGAAAGAACAAATTTAAAAATAATACAAAAAATAAATTCGAACAAAAGAAGGACCAAGTGATTTGCTATGAATGTAAAAAACCGGGACACTACAAGAACGATTGTCCTCAAGCCAAAAAGAGAACATCAAAGAAGAATGCGCTCAAGGCAACGTGGGATGATTCAAGTGCGTCCGAAGAAGAGGAGTCCAACACCGAGCAAGTTGCTCATTACGCCCTAATGGCCATCGGAGAAGAGGTAAAGGATTTAATTAATGCAGATTTACCTTATCATGAATTATTAAATGCTTTCCATGAGTTATTTGATGAATGTAAGACAATTAATAGAAAATACAAATTGCTAAAAAAGGAGCATGATAGTCTCACTTGTGATATCGATAAATTAAAAACTGAATATCATGATAGTTTAGCTCCATGTATAAAATGCCATGATCTAGAATCTCTCCAAAAGGAGAACTTGCTACTTAAGGACACCTTGAAGAAATTCGAGGTTGGTAGCAAATCTTTGAACATGATCCTTACAAATAAGGGTCACGTTCCTAAAAGAAGTGGAATCGGATTTATGAGAAGTCCTCACCAAAATCCAACCACTTTCATTAAAGGCCCCGTCTTACATGTTCGGCACCAAAGCAATTGCAACTTTTGTTGCAAATATGGACATAAAACTTATAAATGTCCATTCAAGAAAATTAGTCCGAACAAACTAATTTGGGTTCCTAAAGGAACCATGATCAATTCTATGTAATATGATGAACAAGTTTTTAAGGCACCCAAAAGAAAATGGGTACCTAAAAATAATCCCTTCTTGTAGAAACATACACCATCACAAGCTAGGAGCAAGAGATGGTATCTAGATAGTGGATGCTCAAGACATATGACTGGAGATCCATCTTATTTCTCTATGCTCACTAGCAAAGAAGAAGGGTACGTCACCTTCGGAGACAACAACCAAGGCAAAATCATTGGCAAGGGAACCATAGGTAACAAATTAAAATTTTCTATTGATGATGTCTTACTAGTTGATGGATTGAAACATAATCTCTTGAGTGTTAGTCAATTATACGATAAAGGTTATATCGTTAGATTTGAATCAAATGTGTGTATTATTGAAAAACCAAACCATAACATAACTATGATTGCATTAAAACAAAATAATGTCTACACCATCAACCTTGATGAACTAAGTAATGAAATGTGCTTCTCCGCTTTAAATGATGATGCTTGGCTTTGGCATATGAGACTAGGCCATGCAAGCATGAAACTAATATCTAAGATCTCATCTAGAGATTTAGTGCGAGGAATTCCAAATATAAAGTTTATTAAGGACAAAGTATGCGATGCATGTCAACTAGGTAAACAAATAAAAACTAGTTTCAAACCAAAAACTCAAATTAGCACCACTAGACCATTACAATTGATTCATATGGACTTATTTGGACCAACTTGCATGCACCTTCTTCCGAAATTTCCTTACCCAACGAATGGAAGTATATAGATGCTCATCCAAAGGAGCTAATTATAGGAGATACATCAAAAGGAGTTCAAACTCATTCCTCTTTCAAGAATTTTTGTGCTAACGCCGCCTTCCTCTCTCAAATCGAACCTAAATGCATTGACGAGGCCATAAAAGATTATTTTTGGGTTATCGCAATGCAAGAGGAATTGAATCAATTTGAGAGGAATAAGGTATGGAAGCTTGTTCCTAGACCTAGTGACCATTTAGTCATTGGTACTAAATGGGTCTTTAGAAACAAGCAAGACGAAAATGGTATCGTGGTTAGAAACAAGGCTAGATTAGTGGCCAAAGGTTTCAACCAAGAAGAAGGTATCGATTACGAAGAAACCTTCGCTCCTGTGGCTCGATTAGAAGCCATAAGGATGCTCCTTGCCTATGCTAGTAGTAATAATTTTAAACTATTTCAAATGGATGTCAAAAGTGCTTTCTTGAATGGTTTTATTTCCGAAGAAGTATATGTTGAACAACCTCCCGGATTTGAAAATTCTCTTCTTCCTAACCATGTATTCAAATTGACTAAGGCTCTCTATGGCTTGAAACAAGCTCCTAGAGCTTGGTATGAAAGGCTTAGTTCCTTTCTTATTTTAAATAATTTTACTAAAGGCAAGGTTGATACTACATTGTTTATTAAACATTTTGAAAATAATTTTCTTATTGTGCAAATTTATGTTGACGATATTATTTTTGGCTCTTCGGATGAATCACTATGTGAATCATTTGCCAAATGTATGAGTCATGAATTTGAAATGAGTTTAATGGGTGAATTAATTTTCTTTTTGGGATTACAAATCAAATAACTTGGCGATGGTATATTTCTTAACCAATCTAAATATACTTTAGAATTGTTAAAATGATTTAACATGGATAATTCAAAAGCAATAAACACCTATATGAGTACTGCGACTAAGTTAGATATGGATGAAAATAGTGAAAATTTCGATCAAAAAACATATAGGGGAATGATAGGTAGTCTACTCTACCTCACCGCGACTAGACCGGATATTATGTTTAGTGTAGGATTTTGCGCTAGATTTCAATCAAATCCTAAATTATCTCATCTTAAAAGTGTTAAAAGAATATTTAGGTATCTTAAAGGAACTCCAAATCTAGGACTGTGGTATCCAAAATCTGAAAAATTCGATTTAATAGCTTATGCAGATGCCGATTTTGGCGGATGCAGGATAGATAGAAAAAGTACATCTGGAACATGCCAATTTTTAGGACATGCACTTGTTTCTTGGACTTCCAAGAAACAAAATTCAGTTGCACTATCTACGGCGGAAGCCGAATACATTGCTGCAAGTGCATGCTGTGCACAAGTTGTTTGGATGAAAAATATATTAGAAGACTATGGAATTCACTTCAAAAATGTTCCCATAAAATGTGATAATACTAGTGCCATATGTCTTACCAAAAATCCAATTCAGCACTCTAGAACTAAGTATATCGATATTAGGCATCATTTCATACGCGATCATGTCCTTAACAATAATGTTGTTTTAGAATTTATTGACACAAAGTATCAATTGGCAGATATTTTTACAAAAGCCTTAAATGAAGACCAATTTGAATTCATTAGAAGGGAACTAGGCATGTTAAATTGTCCCTGAAAATAAGCTTGTTTGAATATATTTTTCGAAAAATGTCTCATCCTTTTCCGTTCTTCTATGGATTTGACTTCATCATTCTCTTTCGATTCAAGATGATATACTGAAGTACAACTCATTATCTTAACCTATCATGAGTCAAACACCTCAAAAAAAAAAAAAAAAAAAAACGCAGCACGCCAGCGGTGGCACCGCCAGAATCGACGGTAGCACAGCCTGAGCGCTCGGGCACCAGGCGGTGGCACCGCCCGAGACACCCTGTAAATCCCAAATGGTTAGGGCCGGTGGTGACACTGCCCCCAACCCGTGGAAGCCTTGCTCCAACTCTCCCAAACTCTCTCAATCCCTCATTCTAACCTCTACAAACCTTGGAGAGGGATTCTTGGTGGTCCAAGCTCTCCATCATCCAAGAAACACTCCATAAGGTAAAATCTTCCCTTCCCTTTCTTCTTGTTTTACCTACTCATTACAATTTCATATTTCTTTTATCATCTTGTCTAGAAAATGGCTCCTAAGAGATCAAAAGGGAAAAGGATTGAAGGAGATTCATATGACCACGATCTTTTTAGATCCAAAGAAGAAGCCCTTAGGTTTTCAAAATTTGAAACAAGATATATCCATAAAGGTAAACACATTGATCTCGATGAACTAGGAGACTTAGAACCCATTAGGTGGTTTGCTCATCTAGAGGCTCTACCTCTCCTACAAATAGATGAACCAATTTATCCTAGGATAGTTAGGCTCTTTTATGCAAACCTATGGGTAGATAACGATAGCCTAAGTACTTACCTTTTAGGCACACAAATTAGGATTTATGATCATACTATTTGTGAACTAATTGGAATCACTGAAAAAGATAGGGGCTGCTATTTTAGAGGAAAATGGGATGTTAATATAATAGGAGCAACTTACACCGAAGCTGTCGAAACCATTTTTGCAAACTCGGACCTCGGAATAATACCCAAGAGTTGCGAACACTTACTACCTTTTAACTCTAAGATTCTTCATCATATCATAACAAGCATACAATTCCCTAAGCAATATCATCTTGATGAAATGAGTCTAATAGAGATAAGCACCATGTATTGGATTATGACTGGTCAACATAACTGTTTTGGATATTCAATACGGCAACACATGCAGGATATTACAGTTAAAGATACTATATTGCCATATGGGGGGTTAATCACTAGAATTCTTCATACCTATGACATTTGCATCCCACCCGATGAAGAAACAATTCAAAGTGATAGATATAACATCATCAATAAAAATCTACTAAAGAGACTTAGGTGCACATTTAATAATGGAATACGGGTAAGGCAACCTAGGAGGACTGATCCTATTCCTCCACCAGTAGAACAACCAGAAACACCAATTTTTAAGGGAAATGAATCTCCTCCTCCTAGTCCCTTTGGTGCAGCACCTTCAGCTCCTATTTCATCCTTTGAAGGACTCATTATGGCAGAACTGTCTCAGATCAAATTCCAACAAGACCAACTCAAATCGCAGCAAGAACAAATTCAACTCCAGCAAATTAAAATTTTGAAGGAATTACGATAACTAAATCAAAAAATAGATGTTATGTATCAGCACTATGGATTACCTCCTAAGGATTGATGTATCTTTTTATTCTGTTCTGTTTACTCTTAATATCAAGTTCGAAGCTGGTCATCTTTTGAACGAAAACTGAACCTTCTCTTTACATGTAATTTTAAAATTATGGATATATGCTTCTGGATGAATGCTGATTTTTCCTTAAGATGAACTCTGCGTAAATATTTTAGCATACTTAATTTTGGATGATGAATTTTTGTATGATCAGTGCTAAATTCCTGATATTATAATCACAAGTTATATGCTTTAAGTCTCATTCCCTTTTTTGTTGATGACAAAGGGGGAGAAAAGTGATCACTTGTACCATTTTAATAGCATAACTTATATGAATTGCAAAAGCTTATGTGATATGAATGTCTTATATGCCTTGTAAAATCTTTGAGAATATCGTAAGATTGATTGATCATATTGAAAGCATGTCTTACATTTATATCATGAAATTCATGTTGAAAATCTTTATCTCCTGCCGTAGTAAAAATTGTCTCTTATCATTCGACTTAAAAATGATTTTCATTGAAGTTTTGTATTTACTATTGCTTAATGAGAATAACGATAAGTTCTACGGTTAGAACTGATCGGTTTATGCTTGAATTCAATGAATGAAATTCAAGTGTTTTCATCTTCTCATAATATGACATATAGATAGGGGGAGTTATGTTTAACTCCGTCATCAATTGATTGTCATCATCAAAAAGGGGGAGATTGTTGAATCTCGGATTTTGATGATAAAATCAATTGATGGGTTAATTGATCTAATCCATATTATTGAGTTAAGTGTGCAGGATTAACTATGATAACCAGAAAACACAAAGCAAGAATACCAGAGTCAAGTTCGATGGATGTTTAAGAGTCCAAAGAATCGTCGGAGATGCTGCCGGAACCAACCGAGAAGAAATCGGGAACCTGTTGAAATTTTCAGAAGTTCGCCGAAGAGATCATCGGAGGTTCATGGAGATCACCGAGAAGGCTCGGCTACTCGTTAAAGTCATCACAAGTTCGGGAGCTTGTTGGGAGTCTGTCGGAAGAAGATTCGTCGGAAAGCTCGCCGGAACAAGACTCGACGTTCGCGGTTGAAAACTTGCTTAGGATGTTTTTTTTGTTATGTAGTTCACTTGTAATTAGGATTAGGATTAAGAGATAATCCTATATCCGGGTTAGGGGCCAATTGGGCCCAAAATTAGACTTGGTTTGGGCTAAATTTGAAGCCCAACTAGTGAACCAAAGGGTCTGGCGGTGGCACCGTCAGACTGGGCGGTTGCACCGCTTGGGCTGGGCTGTGGCACCGCCCAGCACCCGAGAGCTGGGCAGTGGCACCGTTTGGCTGGGTGGTGGCACCGCCAGTCCACTGTCAGTGTCAGAAACTGACAGGTGGTGGCACCGCCATTGACAGGCGGTGGCACCGCCAGCATCGGGAACCAAAGAAGATTCAAATTTTGGAGCCCAAATTTGAATCCTCTTGAGGCCTATAAACACCCCTCAAATCTCAGCTGAGATCACAACTTTTTGAGTAGCAATTGTTTGAGAGAAAGGTCTTAGAAAAGTCTTTGCTAGTCTTGTTTTCAATTTGCTAGTGTTCACCTCCTTCCTTCTTGCTGAAAATCTGTAAGAGAGTGAACCGCTTGTAAAAAGTTGTAAGAGGGGTATTTACCCTTCCCCTTCAAGAGATTTGCTAGTGGAAGGTGGGAGCCTCATCGAAGAGGGGCCTCGCAAGTGGATGTATGTCATTTGACCGAACCACTGTAAAATCGGCGTGATCTCTGGTTTGCATTTACTTATTGTCATTTACATTACTGCAAACCATTTGCACTTTAATGCTCTACTTCTTTTTCTCCGTCTTACTTATCTCTTCAAGTTAAAACACAATCGAAACGGTTTCAAACGAAAACGTTACTTTTATCATACGAAGTTTTCGAAAGTGTTTAAATCGTCAAAAGTTTATCACACTTTACCGCTGCACTAATTCACCCGTTTGCATTTACTTATTGTCATTTACATTACTGCAAACCATTTGCACTTTAATGCTCTACTTCTTTGTCTCCGTCTTACTTATCTCTTCAAGTTAAAACACAATCGAAACGGTTTCAAACGAAAACGTTACTTTTATCATACGAAGTTTTCGAAAGTGTTTAAATCGTCAAAAGTTTATCACAATTTACCGCTGCACTAATTCACCCCCCCGTCTTTTAGTGCCGCTCCGATCCTAACAGACTCAAGGTATAAAGTTTAAAAATTTGATAGTTGTGGATGAAGTGGATAAATATAGAAATAAAGCCTCAAAAGTTAAAGATATTATGCGGGAGGAAAATGCAAAACCTAAGGATAAGAAAAAAGATGGTACTATCTATTTAAAGTCATGAATACCTTACTTTCTTTTCCATTTATTTTTTTTTTCTGATGAAGATAATCTGCTGGAATGTTCGTAGAATTAATAAGCCTGAAAAATATCGGGAGCTCAACAGAATAATCAAGTCTGCCGCATGTGATATTGCTATTCTCATGGAAACAAAAATTAAAAAATCACTCATTCTTGCTCAAATGAATTTAATATGGCCGGACGCAGAACTGTTTACCAATGACTTTAGTGAAACATTTGGTAGAATATGTTGGGAAATCTTGGGGGCGACATCACATGCGCAGCGGAAGAACAAGAAAACAAAATCCCCGATTCCCAAAGAGATGTTCGTCGTCGTGCGAAGATTGGTGCGCAAAATCCGTGAAACTTAAAAACTGCATATAGAGTAGATTGTGTTACCTAGGGAGATCATATATCCCTGTTTCCTTGCAGATCTTTAGGAGAGGGTGAAGGAGGTCAAGCGTCCTCCTCTCTAGCGGTGATCCACACAGTAGGGTTGCGACGACGCTCCTCAAAACTCCAAGCCTACTCTGAGGTGGAAAGGGGGAGGAGAATAGGAGAGGCAAGTAAAGGCTCTAGCCTATGAGGCTCTGAATCCCTCCTATTTATAGAGGTCTCATATCAAACCCTAATGG
Source organism: Musa acuminata AAA Group (assembly GCF_036884655.1). Classification (NCBI taxonomy): domain Eukaryota; kingdom Viridiplantae; phylum Streptophyta; class Magnoliopsida; order Zingiberales; family Musaceae; genus Musa; species Musa acuminata. The sequence continues at coordinate 21,673,705 of NC_088329.1, forward strand.
GTCCTCCCCTAGTGGGTATTGGATCTGCATACATCAAGAAATCAATATGATTAAATATTATGAGAGACTATACTTGATGTAAATCTACTAGACTATGTTCATTGGTGGCTCCGCACTATGATGGGCCCGTAGCTCCTTTCACAGGTTGCACTCCCAATGTGAACTACTAGTCTAGTCACATCTACTACATGATACTTATCATATTAATATCATAAACATAGAAAACCAATAATTATTTTCAAATAACATCTTCAGATAAAACCTTTAAATTCATCATATCATTAAAGCATTAAATATCAATATCTCAATAGCCCTCAATCAATCAAAACCCTAATTAGAATAGCTCAATTGACTTAAACCAAACTCAATTCGATTATGATCTAACGGAACCAATACCAAATCCTTATAGAACTAGTCTGGAATCACCCTAAACCGATCTAATTTAGATTTGATTGATCTCGATTAGGTCAAATAGGTTTGAACCAGTCAAGTTAGTTTAGAATCACCCTAAATCAGCTTTAACTGATCAAACATGTTTGATTTCGTCAATTAATGAGCTCAAACCAATAGAGAAGGAGATTGGACTATGTCGTATAGTACTAACCCAAACCGAACCAACCCACCTGAGTCTTAGGCGGGTCATATACATTGCATATACCTGTTCCAAATACTAGGTTGAGTTGAGGTACGACGGGCTATATAAAAGGAGCGATGATATGTCTAATATCAATCGCGTAGCTGGGCAGGCTTAAGTTCATGGACTAGGCTAAGCCTCACTTATAAGTTGGGCTGGGCCTTACCATTGAACTAAGCCATGCTTGGCTCACGAATTGATCATAGACACATGAGTTGGGGTCGTATCTGACCACCTAGATTGAGTTGTACCTAGCCACATAAGCTGGCCCATGCTTAGCCACATGGTTGGGTCGTACCTTACCATATGAGTTGGGTTATACATGGCCACATGGACTGGATTGTATCTAGCCACATGAGCTGGTTCATGCCTAACCACATGGTTGGTGTAACATCCCATTAGTCCCACATCGGAAGTGGGCAATGTGTATGATTAGCTTATAAGGGCCTGATGAGTGTACTACGTTAATTCCCGCTTAAGCATTTTGGTCCGCGGTTGAAGGACCAAAATGGAGTTATTGGCCAGTTGGCTCATCAGACTCGGGTCGTGACATTTGGTATCAGAGCATGGTTTGAGGATCATTGAAATATTTGATATGTTAACGTGCAAAATATTTTGAGGTCTAGTGGACTTTAATGATTGGTGGAAATTTTCTTTGATGCATTTTAGGAATCTAGGATGATGAGGACATTTGGGTCCTCCTATTTCATTTGTTTCTGATTAATTAAGGTGGATGAAAGGGTTGATCGAGGATATTAAATCAGAGTAGCGCAATGAAAGCATGGTGGACCTAATTTTATTGGTGGTAGAAAAATGGATGATGCAAACAAAGAAGATATTTGATGTACAAATTGTTCTGATGATCAAAATTTTCTTTTGCCACCTTATATTTGAAGTAGAAGCTGATCATTAATGGTAACAATGAAAAGAATTTCTGGAGATCAAGGACAAGAATAGCTAGGATAAGTTTACAAATAAAAATATGATTGGAAATGAATCAGAAAGTGATAACAAGAGGGTCAAGACATTTGGATTTGAAAAGTGAAGTCACCACAAAAGGAGAGGAAACAGAGTAGGGGAGGAAGAAGAGGCTGCGGGTGTGGTGGCTGCGGCCGTGGCTGCGACTCCGGCTGCGACTGCGACGTTGGCTACGGTAGCTGCGGCAGCGGTGGTGGCTACAGTAGCTGCTTTTGGGAAAGAGGAAGAAAGGAAAGGGAAAAAAAAAAAAAAAGGGGGTCTGTGGCCGTGATTGCAACTACGGTGGTGGCGGTTGTGTCTGCGGTAGCTGTGTTTGGGAAAAAAAAAGTAGGAACGAGAGAAGGGAGGAAGGAAGGTAGTGCGGTGGAAGGGGCTACGATTGTGGCAGTGGCAGCGGCGGTGGCTGTGGTAGCTACGTTTGAGAAAGAAAAAGAAGGAACGAGAGTAAGAGAGAGTAGGTGACTATGCTTCTATATTCTGCATGAGCTGCAGTTGTGGAGGAAAAAGAGAAGACATGTAGAAAATGAAACAGGGGAGAGGACACGGAGGAAAAGTAGAAGAATTTGGGCTGACACCTTCTTTGGATCTTCAGATCAAAATCTTTGAAAGGCAAGTTTCCCGATCGTTTCTCCTGTAATTGTGCAAGTGTTCTGATCCTTTCTATTGCAAGCTTTTTAATCTTTCCTACTGCATTTCCTTTTGATAGCTTATTTTAAGAATTCGGAGTAAGTTTGCCTCCCCAAACTTCTGTTTCAAATGAGCCTACAGATTCTGCAAAACAAGGATCGTAATTTATGACCTTTTGATACTGAACTGCCTATAAGTCCTTGTTGGAAATATTGATTTATTCAAAGCTTATTTCATTGGAAACTAGACTCGTTGATCTTTCATTGATACCTGGATTGAAAGATTTAGAGTCCAAATGCCTGCCCAGTTTTCTGTTGAAGCCGACCGTGTGAATTATGTAAAATTGAGATTTGTTCTTTGTGTTGAATCTCGGATTTTGATGATATAATCAATTGGTGGGTTAATTGATCTAATCCATATTATTGAGTTAAGTATGCAGGATTAACTACGATAACCAGAAAACATAAAGCAAGGATACCGGAGTCGAGCTCGATGGACGTTTAAGAGACCGAAGAATCATCGGAGATGCTGCCGGAACCATCCGAGAAGAAATCGGGAACGTGTCGGAAGTTCACCGAAGAAATCGTCGGAGGCTCGCGGAGATCACCAAGAAGGCTCGGCTACTCGTTAACGTCATCACAAAGATTGGGAGCTTGCAGGGAGTCCGTCGGAAGAAGTTCGTCGGAAAGCTCGCCGGAACAAGACTCGACGTTCGCGGTTAAAAAAACTTGCTTAGGATGTTTTTTTTTTTTGTGTTATGTAGTTCACCTGTAATTAGGATTAGGATTAAGAGATAATCCTATATCCTGGTTAGGGGCCAACTGGGCCCAAAGTCAGATTTGGTTTGGGCTAAAATTAAGCCAAACAAATGAATTGGAGAGCCAGGCGGTAGCACCGCCTAGCTGGGCGGTGAAACCGCCCAGCACCCGAGTGCTGGGCGGTGACACCTCCTTGGCTGGGCGGTTGCACCGTCCAGCACCCGAGCGCTGGGCGGTGGCACCGCTTGGCTGGGCGGTGGAACCTCCAGCACCGGGAACCCTATGAGAATTCAAATTTTGGAGCCCAAAATTTGAATCCTCTTAAGGCCTATAAATACCCCTCAAATCTCAGCTGAGGTTACAACTTTTGAGAAGCATTTTGATTGAGAGAAAAGTCTTAGAAAGTCTTAGCAAGTCTTGTTTTCAATTTGCTAGAGAGTTCTCCTCCTACTTTCTTATTGAAAATTTGTAAGGGGTTGAGCTGCTTGTAAAAGGTTGTAAGAGGGGTGTTTACCCTTCCATTTCAAGAGACTTGCTAGTGGAAGGTGGGAGCCTCATCGAAGTGTTGAATCTCGTATTTTGATGATGAAACTACTTGATATATGTTTATGATTTAATCTGCGTTTTGAGTGACGCAGGATGCTTCGATCAGGATGAGACAATTAAAGCAGGAAAATCATGTTGTGCCGGAGGAACATGTTAGAAGATTGGACGTCGGGCCGGTGGATCGGTCGACGTATCGACAGTAGGCTTCGGGCCATGGACTCGGGCATCGGGCCAAGAAGAGCGGGTATTGGGCCAAGGATATCGGAGTTGCAGAGTCAACTGGCCAATTGGGCAATAGGCTGCAGGAAAGGACGATGCGCCGAAGAATCGGACGAAGCGTCGAGGGACCAATGACATGCCGGACAACTTGGTTAATTGCTTAGGATTAATTGTCTCGATCGAAGTTTTTGTTTTAAGTGTGCATGATTAACTACGATGAAAGTTAGACAAGCAGTAGGAGTTGCGCCGGAGTCAAGATCATGATCACGTTGGGAGTTCGAGAGTTCGACGGAAGTTCGGACGGTCGTCGGAGGTTCTGCGAGAACAGATCCGAGAAGTCCAGAAGCTTGCCAAGCGAAGCTCGTCGGAACTCACCAAGTGGATCGTCACAAAGTCCAGGAGTTTGCCGGAAGTCCGCAGAAGCATCACCGAGGGTTCATCGGATGATTGACGGAAGTTCGCCGGAAACTCGCCGGAAGAAGCGATTGACGCACCGAAGCAAAGCTGCAGAAATTGTCTTAGATCTAATCGTAGTTAGCACATTGATTAAGTTGGAAAATGGGAGGTGATCCCATTAGCTTAATCTTGGGGCAATTGGGCCCTTGAAAGACTGAAATTGGGCCGAATGGAGCTAACCATTCGGACCCTGATTGCACCAGGAGGTGCAACCGCCTAGGCCAGGAGGTGGCACCGCCTGGGCCAAGCCTCCCAGCGAGACTGGGCGGTGCAACCTCCCCAGCCGGGAGGTAGCACCGCCTGAGCTCAGTCTTCGAGCTAGACTGGGCGGTGCAACCTCCCTGACAGAGAGGTGGCACCGCCTGAGCTCAGTCTTCGAGCAAGACTGGGCGGTGCAACCTCCCTGACAGAGAGGTGGCACCGCCTGAGCCGGTCTTCGAGCTCTGCCAGGCGGTGCAACCTCTCCAGTCAAGAGGTGCAACCGCCTGATCCCGGAATTCCGGGATTTGATCGTTTTGAGCTCCAAATTTGAATTGGGTTGGGGCCTATAAATACCCCACCCATTCAGCACTGAAGAGATACAGAACACACACTCGAAATCTTGCTATCTTTCTGTGTTTCTTAGAGCTCAAAACTGCTAGGTCTCCTCTTTCTATTCTTCAAGTTTGAGTTGTAAAGAGAGGAGAGAAAACTTCTGTAAGGGTTGTCTCCTAAGCCCGTCAAAAGGAGTGAATCTGTAAGAGGGTAGTTGGCCTTCGCCTATTGAAGGAAGGCTTCTAGTTGACGTCGGTGACCTCGTCGGTGGAGGAAGCCAAAAGTGGAGTAGGTCAAGACTGACCGAACCACTCTAAATCTCTGGTTTGCGTTTATTTTGAGCTCTTTATCATTACTGCAAACCTCCTACATAGCTACTGCTCTCTACGCCTTTACGAATAAGTTTCTAAGTTCTGTTCTTTTCAAATCTGCATTCAGACGTAAATCGGTGTTTTCGTACGATCTCTGCATTGCGGTTTACACTTACGTTTTGATTCTATTTATAACTGTAAACTGTCTTCTGCGCTTTTACGAACGAGTTTCTTTGCAGTTTACGTTTACGTCTTGATTCTGTTTATAACTGCAAACTGATTTCTGCGAACAAGTTTCTTTGCAGTTTACGTTTACGTCTTGATTCTGTTTAGACGTAAAACTGTGTCTTAGACGTAAACTACTTTTAGACGTAAAACTACATTTAGACGTAAAACTACGTTTAGACGCAAACTGCGTTTAGACGTAAAACTACGTTTAGACGTAAAACTGTGTTTAGACGTAAAACTGCGTTTAGACGCAAACTGCACTGCGCTCAGACGCAATCTGATCTTAGACGTAAACTGCACTTAGACGCAAACTGCGCTTAAACGCAATCTGCGCTTAGACGCAAACTGCGCTTAGACGCAAACTGCGCTTAGACGCAATCTGAGTTTAGACGTAAATTGCATTTAGACGCAAACTGCAAACTGCATAAATTGCGCTTAGACGCAAACTGTGTTTAGACATAAACTGCACTTAATTATAAGTAATCTTAGAATTGGCTTTTGCATCAAAATAGTTTTTATCGAACGAACGCAGCTTTCGTTTTTAATCGCTGAAAGATTTCCGCTGCACTAATTCACCCCCCCCATCTTAGTGCTCTCGATCCTAACAATTGGTATCAGAGCGGGGTATTTCTCATTTCGGATTTACACCCGAGAGAAATGGCTCTTCAAGAGGGCTTTTCGGTCTTTCGTCCACCGTTCTTTAACGGATTGGACTACACTTATTGGAAAACTCGAATGAGAGTTTTCTTGATTTCTCTAAATTTGGATTTATGGAATATCGTTGAAAACGGTTTTCAACTTCCCTCTAAACCGATGAACGAATGGTCGGATTTAGAGAAGAAGTATTTTTCTTTAAACGCAAAGGCTATGAATGCCTTATTTTGCGCTTTGGACAAAAATGAGTTCAATCGGGTTTCTTTGTGCGAAACGGCTTTCGATATTTGGCGCACTCTTGAAATCACGCACGAGGGAACTAGTAGAGTCAAAGACTCGAAAGTTAATATTTTACTGCATGATTTCGAGCTTTTTCATATGAAACCAAGCGAAACCGTTGTTGACATGTACACCCGTTTTACGGATGTCGTCAATTGTTTAAAATCACTTGGTAAAAGCTTTTCGGATTTTGAACTCGTTAACAAAGTTTTGCGCTCACTTTCTAAAACTTGGGATTCAAAAGTAACTGCTATTCAAGAATCAAAAAACTTGAACCAATTTCCACTTGAAGAACTAATTGGTTCATTGATCACATATGAAATGACGTGCAATGCACGTGAAGAACTTGAGAACCACCTTCCAAAGAACAGGAAGGATTTGGGACATAGAATATTTGAAGACCACTCGAGCTTAAGCTCAAGTGATGATGAACTTAAACTACAAATGAAACAAAAATTAAAAAGTAAAAAGAACGGAACTACTTGCTTTGAATGCAAGAAGAAGAACAAAAACTGGGATGAATTGAGCTCCTCCGAAAACGAGGAGAAAATCAAAGGCGAGGTGGCAAACTACGCCTTTACGCCTTTCGACGCTAAGGTAATCAAAATGCCTTTAATTTACTTCGAAATTACATGATGTTCTTCATGATGCATTTTTCTTTTTCTTTAAATTTTCTTGATAATTACATTTTTAATAATTTAATAATGTAAATGCAAAAATATGAATTGATATGTTTGCTATCACTAATGGTTGCTATTACTGATGTTGATATGTTTGCTATCACTGATGTTGATATGGTTGCTATCACTGATGCTGATATGTTTGCTATCACTAATGATGATATGGTTGCTATCACTGATGCTATGATTAGGCCATACTTGCATCACTAAGAAATATATGATTGCTATCATTGCTATGATTAGGCCATACTTGCATCACCATGTAATACATGATTGCTATCATTGCTATATGCCCTGTATCAAGATATCAAACAAAAATTTGCATCGTACGAGCTGATATCTTACCATGTGATGCAATGCTACACTTAAATATTCGAAATGTGTACATCATGAAATGATATCAAAATCTTGCTTCACAGTTTTACATGTCGATATCATGCCATATGATGAAATACAAGTGATAAATTCATTTATGATATCTTGTAAATCACTTGAATTATGAATGAGTTTTTTTTTATGTGTTAAAAGAATCACTTAAAAAGAAAATGCTTTTCCCATCTTATCGAGATTAATGATTTCATTATATTGTGTGAATCTCGAAATTGATTTTGATGAAATAGTAATAACGTTATTCATGTTATGAATCTTAAAAAGGATAATATGCTTCATGTAATAATATGAATACATGAAACACTTATGATATTCCGTGTATTCATAAAATATTTATCTCATCACCCAATTATTTCTTTTCAATATTCCTCAAGTGATGATATGAATGCATGAGATATTCATGAATTTATTTTGATGTATGCAAATGAGAAGTTTCGATCATGCATGGTAGGATGCAATGTGACAAATTAAGACCATGATGATTTGAAATATTGATGATTTGGAATCATGCATATAATAATGAGTTTATATGTTTTGAAAATGTGCATGTTTTAATTTGAAAATATAATGATGCACAAATGAGATTGATACTAACCTTTGTCATGATTTTAAAAAATTGATGTAAAGGGTTTTTCCCTTCATTTTGACAATGACAAAAGGGGAGATAGCTAGCTTGCACAATTCAAGAAGAAAGCAAAAATTACACTTCTCAAAAGAGAAGAAATTGCTATCTTGAACATCACCAAGAAGTGCTATCTTGCAAATCTCAAGACACACAAATGCAATCATGCAAAATTTGTAATTTTGCACATCATTAAAATTTATGATGCTTTGGTGATTATGCATGTTCTAAAATGTTATAAGATTCACTAGCTTGCATTATGTAGAACTTAGCTATATTGAACATCACCAAGGAATGCTATCTTGCCTATCTCAAGAAACAAAAAGTTAACTTGCACATCTAGCAAAACTTATATTTCAAGAAGCAAGAGTTGCTTTCTTGAATATCTAACAATTGGATTTTCTTGATACATTATCCTCTTCCGAATTTAACAAGCATATGTCATATCAAGTTTAATTCACATCATTGATTTTTGACATATGGAATCATCTAGCAAATGCACTTATCATGTGAAAAATATTTTTCGAGAAACATATTTGATGATTCCCTCTTATAAAAGGAAGATATTTTTACATACAAGGATTTGACTCACTTACATATCTTAATCCTTGCAAAAATGAAGTGTGCTTTAATATCTTATCAATTTGAACTTCATATATGGCTTTCCTCCTTCATCTAAAAAGATAACAAATAAAAACGAAGAAGCAATAAAAGCTATCTCCATGTCATGTTTTCCTCGAGAAGTTTGCATAATTGGTATCCTATCACTCACTGTTGGAAAATGACATGAACCAACTTATGGCATCGCACTTATATTTAAAATTTGCTTATATCGTTCTCCTTGTTATTGATAACAAAGGGGGAGAAATATAATTGATACTATGAGTGCCATATCATGAATGCCATATTATGATGAGATATCAAAAGCAGCATTCATATGAATAGGTGCTATAAATGTCATATCATGTTAAGATATCAAGAACTTGAATCGCAATTTTACATATTGATATCTTACCATTTAATAATAGCAAACTTGCATGATGGTAACAATAGATATTATGTTTTTCATGCAATGAGTTAAAACTTACATCACAAACACTTGATTGTGGTACTTCTCCATTTTGTTGATGACAAAGGGGGAGAAGTATGTTGATGACATCACATGTTATGCATAAGTTTATGATGACATGTTGCTTGGATTTTTGAATCCAAGAGTTTCTATAAATATGGCATATTGATAGGGGGAGTTTGCTTAAACTCTGGGAGTTAAGGTTAACTCCGTTTATGATGACATGTTGCTTAGATTTTTGAATCTAAGAGTTTCTATCAATATGACATATTGATAGGGGGAGTTTGTTTAAACTCCGGGAGTTAAGTTTAACTCCGTCATCAAGTGGTTGTCATCATCAAAAAGGGGGAGATTGTTGAATCTCGTATTTTGATGATGAAACTACTTGATATATGTTTATGATTTAATCTGCGTTTTGAGTGACACAGGATGCTTCGATCAGGATGAGACAATTAAAGCAGGAAAATCATGTTGTGCCGGAGGAACATGTCAGAAGATTGGACGTCGGGCCGGTGGATCGGTCGACGTATCGACAGTAGGCTTCGGGCCATGGACTCGGGCATCGAGCCAAGAAGAGCGGGTATTGGGCCAAGGATATCGGAGTTGTAGAGTCAACTGGCCGATTGGGCAATAGGCTGCAGGAAAGGACGATGCGCCGAAGAATCGGACGAAGCGTCGAGGGACCAATGACATGCCGGACAACTTGGTTAATTGCTTAGGATTAATTGTCTCGATCGAAGTTTTTGTTTTAAGTGTGCAGGATTTACTACGATGAAAGTTAGACAAGCAGCAGGAGTTGCGCCGGAGTCAAGATCATGATCACGTTGGGAGTTCGAGAGTTCGACGGAAGTTCGGACGGTCGTCGGAGGTTCTGCGAGAACAGATCCGAGAAGTCCAGAAGCTTGCCAAGCGAAGCTCGTCGGAACTCGCCAAGTGGATCGTCGCAAAGTTCAGGAGTTTGCCGGAAGTCCGCAGAAGCATCACCGAGGGTTCATCGGATGATCGACGGAAGTTCGCCGGAAACTCGCCGGAAGAAGCGATTGACGCACCGAAGCAAAGCTGCAGAAATTGTCTTAGATCTAATCGTAGTTAGCACATTGATTAAGTTGGAAAATGGGAGGTGATCCCATTAGCTTAATCTTGGGGCAATTGGGCCCCTGAAAGACAGAAATTGGGCCGAATGGAGCTAACCATTCGGACCCTGATTGCACCAGAAGGTGCAACAGCCTAGGCCAGGAGGTGGCACCGCCTGGGCTAAGCCTCCCAGCGAGACTGGGCGGTGCAACCTCCCCAGCCGGGAGGTAGCACCGCCTGAGCTTAGTCTTCGAGCTTGACTGGGCGGTGCAACCTCCCTGACAGAGAGGTGGCACCGCCTGAGCTCAGTCTTCGAGCAAGACTGGGCGGTGCAACCTCCCTGACAGAGAGGTGGCACCGCCTGTGTCACGCCCCTCAAAATATCCATGATTTTTAAAATTTTCGTCACAGACCAATCCAGGATCTTCTAGTCACGCACAAACATAAACTTGTTTCATAATTTAACTTGCAATTTACACCTGATTGAGTCTTTTGTGGTGACTTCTCATTTCAAATCCAAATGTCTTGACTCTCTTGTTGTTACTTACTGATTCATTTCCAATCATATTTTTATTGGTAAACTTGTTCTTGTCATTCTTGCCATTGATCTTCAAAAATTCTTTTCATTGTTGCCGTCAATAATAAGTCTTTACTTCCAATATAACGTGGCAAAAGAAATCTTTCGAGTATCAGAACAATTTTGTATATCAAATATCTTCTCCATTTGCATCATCCATTTTTCTACCACCAATGAAATTAGGTTCATCATGCTTCTGCTGCGCCACTCTGATTCAATATCCCCAATCAATCCTTTCATTCCCCTTAATTAATCAGAAACAAATGATATAGGAGGACCAAATGTCCTCATCATCCCAGATTCCTAAAATGCAGCAAAGAAAATTTCCACCAATCACTATAGTTCATTAGACCTCAATATATTTTGCACGTCAACATATCAAATATTTCAGTAATCCTCAAACAATGCTCTGATACCACCTCTGTCACGCCCCTCAAAATATCCATGATTTTTAAAATTTTCGTCACAGACCAATCCAGGATCCAAACTAAAGTTTGAGGACATTGAAAACATTCTATTCATATTCACATCCATAAAACCTGTGCAGTTTATAATCATATATCACATCACTCGATAATTCACATTTATGGAAACCCAAGCCAACTTGACAAACATGAATAACATTTATAAATCCACAAGCTAAATAAATTATACAATCAGAACTCTAACTATTCACCACAAGTTCATATCGTCATAAATTAGACTTAACATTCCGAAATTCCAAATAAGAGAGATCTTCTAACACTTTTACACAGTATATCCATTTCGATCATCAGAACAATTCATTACATACAAAATATGCTTATACAACAATAGCATAACAACCAACAGGACTTGCCCATAATTCTGAATAGCTATCCACTGCCTCAGCCCAAATCAAACATCTCGAAGAGTGACAAACTGACCTGAAAGGTTTATATAACAACGGAGTGAGCCAAAAACGGCTCAGCAAGTGACAAAGCATAATCAGAACAAAAGGAACGGTTTGAAACGAGTAAGGTATCATAATGCAAGGCAGAATACCAGAATTCTCAAGGATACCATCTCAATAGATACCAAATCATACGTATCATGTCATTCATAACATATTTGATCCATAACGAATGGAGCATAGAGTAATTGGAACATGTCAATGGCAGATAGGATATTTCAGAACAAATCAACTCATAGCAAATGGAGCACAGAGTAATTTGGAGCATATCAATGGTAGATAGGACATTTCAGAACATATCAGTTCATAGCAAATGGAGCACAGAGTAATTGGAGCATATCAATGGCAAATAGGACATATAAGAACATATCAGTTCATAGCAAATGGAGCACAGTGTAATTGGAGCATATCAAAAGCAAAGGAAACATATCAAGCTTATCAATGGCATATAAAATGTTCCGAAGCATATCAACGGCATATGGAACATTTCGAAACAAAATCATCAGGGAATGAAGCCTTTTAGAGCATATCGGTACACATATCGTACAAGAGCTCAAACGTCGTCCATGACGTTGCAATCATATCAATCTTATCCAGAGTATGAACAGAAACAAACTCACCAAAACTCTGGATGTCATATCAAACACATAGAGGGTGTAGTGGGATCTCAGTCAGAATGTGATTCATCCATTTCTGAATGACCACCTGACAAAAGTCTCCCACGTCTGGGAGCTCCATCCACCCACGTCTAGGTGAAGTCAAAGGGGGCCGGCAGAGCGTCGCAGGCTCTAATCACATTCCCACGTAGCGGGCAACAAGCGCAAACAGAATATCCCTCATAGCGGGACCCCACATAGCGGGCAAATAGCGCATACCCTTTACCATTTCTGGCAAAGGTCCAGACAATCCCACACACCAGAGTACAAAAGGGCAGTTTCAACAACAAGTAGCATATGTCGGAAGCACACGCGGAACAACGAAGCGTACATGTGCCTTTACGAGTCAATCCGAAGTAAGCAATAATATTTCACAAGCATATTCAGATTTGAAAGGAATTGAAAGCAAGGGCACATATGGAATCCAAGCAATCACATATAACTCAATTCAATAAGAAGATTTGATGAATTCAATGTCCAAAGGAATGAAACTGGAATAGGCACATATCGAAAGCAAATGCGGAACAATAGGATATACATGTGCCTATATGAGTCAATACGATATAGCATAAACGTTACACAACAGTTTTCAAGAATGCAATAACTTTAAGGACAAGAACATACAAGAATTCAAAGCAGTAATATAAAGCTCAATTGAATAAGAAAGCTAAAGGATATCAATTTCCAAAGGAATGAAACCAGAATATGAGAAATCGACCAAAGCTCGATTTCTGGCAGAATACAGAAGGCACATTGAACAAATGATTCAAACTATCAAACGTGCTCCAATTTACTCAGAAATAATCACTGGATAATACTTTCAGATAAGACATGCTTCATATGAATTGAACTGTCCAACAGAGAGAGTTACAAATAATTTGGTAAGCAAGTGTCGTAGAACAAAATCTCTGTTGGCAGAATTCCTAATGTCAGATTCAACAGATAGCTGGACAGGTGTTTGGATTCCAAATCTTTCAATCCATATATCAAAGAAAGGTCTACGAGTCTATTTTCCAATGAAATCAGTTTTGAACAAATCAGAGTTTCCAACAAAGACTTATAGGCAGCTCGGTATCAAAAGGTCAGAATATCAGAAGTTGCACAGATTCAAATCGTTACGTCTAAACAGGAGATATATCAAATGCAAGGCTAGAACAATTCAAAGTTCCTCATATTCAAAGCAAATGTAGAGATAAAATTGTAGTGAGGAACGATCAGGATACTTGCAATAGGAAAGATTAGAACAATTACAGGCGGAACGATCGGGAAACTTGCAATAAGAAAAGTTAGAGCAATTATAGGAGAAACGATCAGGGAACTTGAAATAAGAAATATCAGAGCAATTATAGGAGAAACGATCAGGGAACTTGAAATAAGAAATATCAGAGCAATTATAGGAGAAACGATCAGGGAACTTGCCTTTCAAATATTTTGATCTGAATATCCAAGGAAGGTGCCAGTCCAATCTTTCTACTTTTCCTCCGTGTCCTCTCTCTGTTTCGTTTTGTGCTCCCGTTTTCTTCCTTTCTTCGTAACTACATCACGTGTCGAACATCGAGGCACAGTCACCTGCTCTCTCTCTTACTCTCATTCCTTCTTTTTCTTTCCCAAACGCAGCTGCCACAGCCGCCGCCGCTGCCGCTGCCACAATCGCAACTGCGGTCACAACCGCAGCCCCCTTCCACTGCACTATTTCCTTCTTCCCTTCTCTCGTTCCTACTCTTTCTCTTTCCCAAAAGCAGCTACTGCAGCTACTGCAGCCACCACCGCTGCCGCAGCTACCGCAGCCAACGTCGCAGCCGCAGCCGGAGTCGCAACCACGGCCGCAGCCACCACACTCGCAGCCTCTTCTTCCTCCCCTGCTCTATTTCCTCCTCCTATTCCAGCTGCAGCTGCCACTGCCGCAGCTGCCACCCCTTCTCCTCTTCCTCTCTTCTTCCTCTCCTTCCCTTTCTCTTCTTCTTCCTTTCCTTCTCTTCTTTCCCAGCCACAGCTGCAGCTGCCATCGCCGCAGCCGCAGCCCCTTCTCCTCTTCCTCTCTTCTTCCTCTCCTTCCCTTTCTCTTCTTCTTCCTTTCCTTTTTCTCTTCCTCTTTCCCTGCCACAGCTGCAGCTGCCACAACCGCAGCCGCAGCTACTTCTTTCCCTTCTCCTCTTCCTTCTCCTTCCTTTCTTCTTCTTCTCTCCCCGCTGCAACTGCTGCAGTCGCGGCCGCAGCCACGGCCGCAACCTCTCCCTCCTCCCCTGCTCATCTTCCTCTTCTTCTTCTCTTCCAGCTGCAGCTGCCATCGCCGCAGCTGCAGCCCCCTTCTTCTCCCCGACGAACAGCACCTCCTTTCCTCTGTTTCCTCCTGCAGGAAACAGAGGTGCCGCCTCTTCACCCGCTTCTACTTCTTCTCTTCTTCCTCACCATCTCTTCCTCTCCTTCTCTTCCAGCTGCAGCTGCCACCGCCGCAGCCGCAGCTCCTCCTTTCCCTTCTCTTCTTCCTCTCCTTCCTTTCTTCTTCTTCTCTTCTTCTTCTTCCTCCCCTTCTTCTCCCCGACGTCACACACACCCTCTCCTCTGTTTCCTCTGCAGGAAACAGAGGTATCACAACCTCTTCTCCTGCTTCCTCTTCCTCTTCTCTTCCTTCTTCTTCTTCTTCTCCTCTTCGAACGCCCCACCTCTCCTCTGTTTCCACCTGCAGGAAACAGAGGTGCTGCAGCCCTAGCTGCTGCCACCTCTCGCTCCTCTCCCTCTTCCCTCTCTTTTCCCTCTTCTTCTCCTTCTTTTCTTCTCCTCTTCCCTTTTCCTCCCCAACCCCACACACCTCCTCGCTGCAGCCTTGCCGTAGCTATCATCCTCTCTTCTTCTTCTTCTTCTTCTTCTTCTTCTTCTTCTTCTTCTTCTGCTTCTTCTTCTTCTTCTTCTCTTCTCCCTCTTCTTCCTCTCTTCTTCTCCCCACGCCCCATAGCTTCTCGCTGCTGCCCTCGCTGCAGCCACCTCCTCTTCTTCTTCTTCTTCATCTTCTTCTCTTCTTCCTCTCTTCTTCCTCCTCTCTTCTTTTCCCTCTTCTTCTTCTTTTCTTCAACCACTCTCCTTCTTCTCCTCACGCCCCACCGCTCTCTCTGTGGGGCGTGGGAGGCGGTGGGATAATACCGAATTTTCGGTTTTTCCTTTTCTTTTTTTTTTTCTTTTTGCAACTTAGCAGTTTAGTCCTTGTAATTTCTATATTTACATATAGGTCCCCCAATTTACATATAAATCCTTATTAATACATTTTTAAAAATGGGGGATATTACACTCTCACCCCTTAAAAGAAAATTTAGTCCTCCAAATTGGTCATAGCTCAATCGATGAAAAGATGAGGATTATGATTTCTTTATTTCCTCCTCCTACTCTTAAATAATTTCATCAATTCAATACAATTACACAATTTTCCAAGAGTGACCGAAATATTCTCCTTCTTGATTCTCAATAGATGGTAAACCCGACCTTCATTCAATCTTTCAAAAATACTTGCGCACCTGTAATTAATCAAGCAAATCGTTACTTCAGAAAATACTCGTTTTTTATGATCACCTGATTCAACTATCCATAATCAATACAAAGCCTCCATGTTCCATCCATCTTTTTAACTAACACCAGAGCACCCCATGATAAAATATTAAGCCAAATAAAATCCTCATTTAATAATCCTTGTAGTTGTTTTTCTAATTCCACTTACTCAAATGATATCATTCTGTAGAGAGGCTTAGATATAGGGATTGTCCCAAGGACCAAATCAAAAGCAAAATCACATTTGGAGGTAATCCAGGCAAGTCATCCTGGGATACATTAGGCAAGGAGATAAATAATATCCAATACTCTCAAAATAAAAGATCGGCTGATCAAATATGCAAAAAGTGATCATTTGTTATATACCAATCCATACTGGTATGATAAGAAGATAGCCAATGCATACCAAGTATAATATCATAACTCCAAATCTCTAGGAGAACTAAATCAGCAAAAGTTCAAGTTCTCCAACAAAAATCAGACAAGAGGACCAGATTCAAGTTCGTTATCAAAGAATCTCCAATGATTGTACTTACATATATCACATAATACAGTGGTCTAGGTTGAATACCCAAGTGATAGGCAATATGTTACGAATCAAATCGTAGATAGAACCCATGTTCAAACAAATATTTGCATTCTTTCATAAACATACATAATACCTTCGACCACTAATTCAGAAGTCTTAGAATCATATTCAGTGATAGCATACACTCTGACATAGGCTGATGATTTAGGAGGCAGTGACTCTTTCTTCTTGTTCAAAGGGCAAACTTTTATTTTATGATCAAACTTTCCATAAGCAAAATAGGCACTAGTCACGCACAAACATAAACTTGTTTCATAATTTAACTTGCAATTTACACCTGATTGAGTCTTTTGTGGTGACTTCCCATTTCAAATCCAAATGTCTTGACTCTCTTGTTGTTACTTACTGATTCATTTCCAATCATATTTTTATTGGTAAACTTGTTCTTATCATTCTTGCCATTGATCTTCAAAAATTCTTTTCATTGTTGCCGTCAATAATAAGTCTTTACTTCCAATATAACGTGGCAAAAGAAATCTTTCGAGTATCAGAACAATTTTGTATATCAAATATCTTCTCCATTTGCATCATCCATTTTTCTACCACCAATGAAATTAGGTTCATCATGCTTCTGCTGCGCCACTCTGATTCAATATCCCCAATCAATCCTTTCATTCCCCTTAATTAATCAGAAACAAATGATATAGGAGGACCAAATGTCCTCATCATCCCAGATTCCTAAAATGCAGCAAAGAAAATTTCCACCAATCACTATAGTTCATTAGACCTCAATATATTTTGCACGTCAACATATCAAATATTTCAGTAATCCTCAAACAATGCTCTGATACCACCTCTGTCACGCCCCTCAAAATATCCATGATTTTTAAAATTTTCGTCACAGACCAATCCAGGATCCAAACTAACGTTTGAGGACACTGAAAACATTCTATT
The DNA here is from genome assembly GCF_036884655.1 of Musa acuminata AAA Group. Lineage (NCBI taxonomy): Eukaryota > Viridiplantae > Streptophyta > Magnoliopsida > Zingiberales > Musaceae > Musa > Musa acuminata. The sequence continues at coordinate 21,690,948 of NC_088329.1, forward strand.
CATATTCACATCCATAAAACCTGTGCAGTTTATAATCATATATCACATCACTCGATAATTCACATTTATGGCAACCCAAGCCAACTTGACAAACATGAACAACATTTATAAATCCACAAGCTAAATAAATTATACAATCAGAACTCTAACTATACACCACAAGTTCATATCGTCATAAATTAGACTTAACATTCCGAAATTCCAAATAAGAGAGATCTTCTAACACTTTTACACAGTATATCCATTTCGATCATCAGAACAATTCATTACATACAAAATATGCTTATACAACAATAGCATAACAACCAACAGGACTTGCCCATAATTCTGAATAGCTATCCACTGCCTCAGCCCAAATCAAACATCTCGAAGAGTGACAAGCTGACCTGAAAGGTTTATATAACAACGGAGTGAGCCAAAAACGGCTCAGCAAGTGACAAAGCATAATCAGAACAAAAGGAACGGTTTGAAACGAGTAAGGTATCATAATGCAAGGCAGAATACTAGAATTCTCAAGGATACCATCTCAATAGATACCAAATCATATGTATCATGTCATTCATAACATATTTGATCCATAACGAATGGAGCATAGAGTAATTGGAACATATCAATGGCAGATAGGACATTTCAGAACAAATCAGCTCATAGCAAATGGAGCACAGAGTAATTTGGAGCATATCAATGGTAGATAGGACATTTCAGAACATATCAGTTCATAGCAAATGGAGCACAGAGTAATTGGAGCATATCAATGGCAAATAGGACATATAAGAACATATCAGTTCATAGCAAATGGAGCACAGTGTAATTGGAGCATATCAGAAGCAAAGGAAACATAACAAGCTTATCAATGGCATATAAAATGTTCCGAAGCATATCAACGGCATATGGAACATTTCGAAACAAAATCATCAGGGAATGAAGCCTTTCAGAGCATATCGGTACACATATCGTACAAGAGCTCAAACGTCGTCCTTGACGTTGCAATCATATCAATCTTATCCAGAGTATAAACAGAAACAAACTCACCAAAACTCTGGATGTCATATCAAACAAATAGAGGGTGTAGTGGGATCTCAATCAGAATGTGATTCATCCATTTCTGAATGACCACCTGACAAAAGTCTCCCACGTCTGGGAGCTCCATCCACCCACGTCTAGGTGAAGTCAAAGGGGGCCGGCAGAGCATCGCAGGCTCTAATCACATACCCACGTAGCGGGCAACAAGCGCAAACAGAATATCCCTCATAGCGGGACCCCACATAGCGGGCAAATAGCGCATACCCTTTACCATTTCTGGCAAAGGTCCAGACAATCCCACACACCAGAGTACAAAAGGGCAGTTTCAACAACAAGTAGCATATGTCGGAAGCACACGCGGAACAACGAAGCGTACATGTGCCTTTACGAGTCAATCCGAAGTAAGCAATAATATTTCACAAGCATATTCAGATTTGAAAGGAATTGAAAGCAAGGGCACATATGGAATCCAAGCAATCACATATAACTTAATTCAATAAGAAGATTTGATGAATTCAATGTCCAAAGGAATGAAACTGGAATAGGCACATATCAAAAGCAAATGCGGAACAATAGGATATACATGTGCCTATATGAGTTAATACGATATAGCATAAACGTTACACAACAGTTTTCAAGAATGCAATAACTTTAAGGACAAGGACATACAAGAATTCAAAGCAGTAATATAAAGCTCAATTGAATAAGAAAGCTAAAGGATATCAATTTCCAAAGGAATGAAACCAGAATATGAGAAATCGACCAAAGCTCGATTTCTGGCAGAATATAGAAGGCACATTGAACAAATGATTCAAACTATCAAACGTGCTCCAATTTACTCAGAAATAATCATTGGATAATACTTTCAGATAAGACATGCTTCATATGAATTGAACTGTCCAACAGAGAGAGTTACAAATAATTTGGTAAGCAAGTGTCGTAGAACAAAATCTCTGTTGGCAGAATTCCTAATGTCAGATTCAACAGATAGCTGGACAGGTGTTTGGATTCCAAATCTTTCAATCCATATATCAAAGAAAGGTCTACGAGTCTATTTTCCAATGAAATCAGTTTTGAACAAATCAGAGTTTCCAACAAAGACTTATAGGCAGCTCGGTATCAAAAGGTCAGAATATCAGAAGTTGCACAGATTCGAATCGTTACGTCTAAACAGGAGATATATCAAATGCAAGGCTAGAACAATTCAAAGTTCCTCATATTCAAAGCAAATGTAGAGATAAAATTGCAGTGAGGAACGATCAGGATACTTGCAATAGGAAAGATTAGAACAATTACAGGCGGAACGATCGAGAAACTTGCAATAAGAAAAGTTAGAGCAATTATAGGAGAAACGATCAGGGAACTTGAAATAAGAAATATCAGAGCAATTATAGGAGAAACGATCAAGGAACTTGAAATAAGAAATATCAGAGCAATTATAGGAGAAACGATCAGGGAACTTGCCTTTCAAATATTTTGATCTGAATATCCATGGAAGGTGCCAGTCCAATCTTTCTACTTTTCCTCCGTGTCCTCTCTCTGTTTCGTTTTGTGCTCCCGTTTTCTTCCTTTCTTCGTAACTACATCACGTGTCGAACATCGAGGCACAGTCACCTGCTCTCTCTCTTACTCTCATTCCTTCTTTTTCTTTCCCAAACGCAGCTGCCACAGCCGCCGCCGCTGCCGCTGCCACAATCGCAACTACGGTCACAACCGCTGCCCCCTTCCACTGCACTATTTCCTTCTTCCCTTCTCTCGTTCCTACTCTTTCTCTTTCCCAAAAGCAGCTACTGCAGCTACTGCAGCCACCACCGCTGCTGCAGCTACCGCAGCCAACGTCGCAGCCGCAGCCGGAGTCGCAGCCACGGCCGCAGCCACCACACTCGCAGCCTCTTCTTCCTCCCCTGCTCTATTTCCTCCTCCTCTTCCAGCTGCAGCTGCCACTGCCGCAGCTGCCACCCCTTCTCCTCTTCCTCTCTTCTTCCTCTCCTTCCCTTTCTCTTCTTCTTCCTTTCCTTCTCTTCTTTCCCAGCCACAGCTGCAGCTGCCATCGCCGCAGCCGCAGCCCCTTCTCCTCTTCCTCTCTTCTTCCTCTCCTTCCCTTTCTCTTCTTCTTCCTTTCCTTTTTCTCTTCCTCTTTCCCTGCCACAGCTGCAGCTGCCACAACCACAGCCGCAGCTACTTCTTTCCCTTCTCCTCTTCCTTCTCCTTCCTTTCTTCTTCTTCTCTCCCCGCTGCAACTGCTGCAGTCGCGGCCGCAGCCACGGCCGCAACCTCTCCCTCCTCCCCTGCTCATCTTCCTCTTCTTCTTCTCTTCCAGCTGCAGCTGCCATCGCCGCAGCTGCAGCCCCCTTCTTCTCCCCGACGAACAGCACCTCCTTTCCTCTGTTTCCTCCTGCAGGAAACAGAGGTGCCGCCTCTTCACCCGCTTCTACTTCTTCTCTTCTTCCTCACCATCTCTTCCTCTCCTTCTCTTCCAGCTGCAGCTGCCACCGCCGCAGCCGCAGCTCCTCCTTTCCCTTCTCTTCTTCCTCTCCTTCCTTTCTTCTTCTTCTCTTCTTCTTCTTCCTCCCCTTCTTCTCCCCGACGTCACACACACCCTCTCCTCTGTTTCCTTTGCAGGAAACAAAGGTATCACAACCTCTTCTCCTGCTTCCTCTTCCTCTTCTCTTCCTTCTTCTTCTTCTTCTCCTCTTCGAACGCCCCACCTCTCCTCTGTTTCCACCTGCAGGAAACAGAGGTGCTGCAGCCCTAGCTGCTGCCACCTCTCGCTCCTCTCCCTCTTCCCTCTCTTTTCCCTCTTCTTCTCCTTTTTTTCTTCTCCTCTTCCCTTTTCCTCCCCAACCCCACACACCTCCTCGCTGCAGCCTTGCCGCAGCTATCATCCTCTCTTCTTCTTCTTCTTCTTCTTCTTCTTCTTCTGCTTCTTCTTCTTCTTCTTCTCTTCTCCCTCTTCTTCCTCTCTTCTTCTCCCCACGCCCCACAGCTTCTCGCTGCAGCCCTCGCTGCAGCCACCTCCTCTTCTTCTTCTTCTTCATCTTCTTCTTTTCTCCCTCTTCTTCCTCTCTTCTTCCTCCTCTCTTCTTTTCCCTCTTCTTCTTCTTTTCTTCAACCACTCTCCTTCTTCTCCTCACGCCCCACCGCTCTCTCTGTTTCTGGAAAGAAACAGAGTGCGTGGGAGGCGGTGGGATAATACCGAATTTTCGGTTTTTCCTTTCCTTTTTTTTTCTTTTTGCAACTTAGCAGTTTAGTCCTTGTAATTTCTATATTTACATATAGGTCCCCCAATTTACATATAAATCCTTATTAATACATTTTTAAAAGTGGGGGATATTACAGCCTGAGCTCGGTCTTCGAGCTTTGCCAGGCGGTGCAACCTCTCTAGTCAAGAGGTGCAACCGCCTGATCCCGGAATTCCGGGATTTGATCGTTTTGAGCTCCAAATTTGAATTGGGTTGGGGCCTATAAATACCCCACCCATTCAGCACTGAAGAGATACAGAACACACTCAAAATCTTGCTATCTTTCTGTGTTTCTTAGAGCTCAAAACTGTTAGTTCTCCTCTTTCTATTCTTCAAGTTTGAGTTGTAAAGAGAGGAGAGAAAACTTCTGTAAGGGTTGTCTCCTAAGCCCATCAAAAGGAGTGAATCTGTAAGAGGGTAGTTGGCCTTCGCCTATTGAAGGAAGGCTTCTAGTTGACGTCGGTGACCTCGTCGGTGGAGGAAGCCAAAAGTGGAGTAGGTCAAGACTGACCGAACCACTCTAAATCTCTGGTTTGCGTTTATTTTGAGCACTTTATCATTACTGCAAACCTCCTACATAGCTACTGCTCTCTGCGCCTTTACGAACAAGTTTCTAAGTTCTGTTTTTTTCAAATCTGCATTCAGACGTAAATCGGTGTTTTCGTACGATCTCTACATTGCGGTTTACACTTACGTTTTGATTCTATTTATAACTGTAAGCTGTCTTCTGCGCTTTTACGAACGAGTTTCTTTGCAGTTTACGTTTATGTCTTGATTCTGTTTATAACTGCAAACTAATTTCTGCGAACAAGTTTCTTTGCAGTTTACGTTTACGTCTTGATTCTATTTAGACGTAAAACTGTGTTTTAGACGTAAACTACTTTTAGACGTAAAACTACGTTTAGACGTAAAACTGCGTTTAGACGCAAACTGCGTTTAGACGTAAAACTACGTTTAGACGTAAAACTGTGTTTAGACGTAAAACTGCGTTTAGACGCAAACTGATCTTAGATGTAAACTGCGCTTAGACGCAAACTGCGCTTAGACGCAAACTGCGCTTAGACGCAATCTGAGTTTAGACGTAATCTGAGTTTAGACGTAAATTGCGTTTAGACGCAAACTGCAAACTGCATAAATTGTGCTTAGACGCAAACTGTGTTTAGACATAAACTGCACTTAATTATAAGTAATCTTAGAATTGGCTTTTGCATCAAAATAGTTTTTATCGAACGAACACAGCTTTCGTTTTTAATCGCTGAAAGATTTCCGCTGCACTAATTCACCCCCCCCCTCTTAGTGCTCTCGATCCTAACACGAAGAGGGGCCTCGCAAGTGGAGTAGGTCATTTGACCGAACCACTCTAAAAATCGGCGTAATCTCTGGTTTGCTTTTTATTATTGTCATTTACATTACTGCAAATCTTCTTACTGCTTTAGTTCCTTATTACTCTTGCTGCGCAACTTTAAGAATATGCCTTCAAGTTAAATTTCTCAAGTTTCGTTCTTAACGTACGAAAGATTTTGTTAAAATCGAAGTTTTAATTCGCTGCACTAATTCACCCCCCCCTCTTAGTGCCGCTCCGATCCTAACAAGTGGTATCAGAGCAAGGTTATCTCTCATATTTGGTTTAATACCCAAGAGAGATGGCTTACTCCGGCATGCAAGAGGGCCATTCTATTGCACGACCACCTTTGTTTAATGGGTCGGATTACACATATTGGAAGACTTGCATGAGAATCTTCCTCATTTCTATGGACTTTGAGCTTTGGTCTATTGTCGAGAATGGATTTCAAAAATCTTCTCTTCCGATGAGCGAATGGGATGAATCGGAGAAGAAGGTTTTTGCTTTAAATGCAAAGGCTATGAATGCCTTGTTTTGTGCACTAGACAAAAACGAATTTAATCGTGTTTCAATGTGTGATTCGGCTTTTGATATTTGGAGAACTCTTGAGATCACTCATGAAGGCACTAGCCGAGTGAAAGAGTCCAAAATCAACATCCTTGTGCACTCTTACGAACTTTTCCGAATGAAACCAAGTGAGTCCATCGGAGACATGTACACCCGGTTTACGGATGTCATCAATGGACTCAAAGCTTAAGATCCCTCCCTAAAAGTTGGGATCCAAAAGTTACGGCCATTCAAGAGGCCAAAGACCTTAAAGCATTCCCTCTTGAAGAACTCATTGGGTCTCTAATGACCTACGAAATGACATGTCAAGCTCATGACGAGCTCGAGAACCCCCTTCCAAAGAACAAGAAGGATATGGCACTCAAATCACAAGAAGACCACTTGAAAGGAACATCAAGTGATGAGGACAGTGACAATGACATTGCACTTTTGACTCAAAAATTTAAAAAATATTTAAGAAAAAACAGATTTAAAAATAATACAAAAAATAAATTTGAACAAAAGAAGGACCAAGTGATTTGCTATGAATGCAAAAAATCGGGACACTATAAGAACGATTGTCCTCAAGCCAAAAAGAGAACATCAAAAAAGAAGGCATTCAAAGCAACGTGGGATGATTCAAGCGCATCCGAAGAAGAGGAGTCCAACACCGAGCAAGTTGCTCATTACGCGCTAATGGCGTTAGGAGAAGAGGTATGTGATTTATTTAATGAAGATTTATCTTTTGAAGAACTATCTATCGCTTTTCATGAATTATTTGATGAATGTAGAACTGTTAGCAAGAAGTTAAGTATCTTAAAGAAAGAGCATGCTTTGCTACAAGATAAGTTTGATAGTCTTCAAACTCCTCCATGCTCTAAGTGTGAGCACTTAGAAGCAATAAAAAATAAAAATTTACTTCTTAAGGAAACCTTAAACAAGTTTAAGGTTGGTAGCAAAGGATTAGATATGATCCTTGCACACAAGGGTCACATCGCAAATAGAAATGGAATTGGATTTGTAAAAGGATTACATCAAAATCCTACCACTTTCATAAAAGGACCTACATTACATGTTTCCTCTTATATGAAATGCAACTTTTGTTGCAAATCCGGACATATTGCCTACAAATGCCCATTTAGGAAAATTAGTTCACAAAAATTAATATGGGTTCCTAAAGGAACTATAAAGAATTCAATCATAAATAACAAAGTTAGTGGGTCAATTTTTGAGGCACCCAAAATCAAATGGGTACCTAAAAATCATCCTCTTTTGTAGACAAACCCACAAGCTAGGAGCAAGAGATGGTATCTCGATAGTGGATGCTCAAGACATATGACTGGAGATCCATCTCATTTCTCTATGCTCACTAGCAAAGAAGAAGGGTACGTTACCTTCGGAGACAACAACAAGGGCAAAATCATTGGCAAGGGAACTATTGGTAACAAATTTAATTTTTCCATTGATGATGTCTTACTAGTTGATGGATTGAAACATAATCTCTTGAGTATTAGTCAACTATGCGATAAAGGTTACATCGTTAGATTTGAATCAAATATGTGCATTATTGAAAAACCAAATCATAACATGACTATGATTGCTTTAAAACAAAATAATGTCTATACCATCAATCTTGATGAACTAAGTAATGAAATGTGCTTCTCCGCCGTAAATGATGATGCTTGGCTTTGGCATAGGAGATTAGGCCATGCAAGCATGAAAACAATATCTAAGATCTCATCTCAAGAATTAGTACGAGGAATTCCAAATATAAAGTTTATTAAGGACAAAGTATGCGATGCATGTCAACTAGGCAAACAAATAAAAACAAGCTTCAAACCAAAAAATCAAATCAGCACTACTAGACCATTACAATTGATCCATTTGGACTTATTTGGACCAATTGATACAACAAGTCTAGGTGGAAGCAAATATGCTTTTGTGATTGTGGATGACTACTCTAGATACACTTGGACCTATTTCTTAGCTCACAAAAGTGATTGCTTCAAGTGTTTCTCTAAATTTTGTAAACTCACTCAAAACGAAAAAGGCTTCATGATTTCATCAATTCGGAGTGATCACGGTGGTGAATTCCAAAACCGTGACTTTCAAAATTTTTGCGAAAGTAATGGGTACAATCACAACTTCTCAACACCAAGAAATCCTCAACAAAATGGAGTAGTTGAAAGGAAAAATAGAAACCTACAAGAAATGGCAAGAACTATGTTGAATAAACATAGTTTACCTAAGTACTTTTGGGCCGAAGCCGTAAATACGGCTTGCTACATCATGAATAGAGTCCTAATAAGACCATCCTTATCCAAAACTCCCTATGAATTATGGAATAACAAAAAACCAAACATCTCCTATTTTAAAGTTTTTGGTTGTAAATGCTTTATTTTAAATGAAAGGGATGCTTTAGGAAAATTTGATGCTAAATCCGATGAAGGCATCTTTCTTGGTTACTCTTCCGTTTCTAAAGCTTTTCGGGTTTTTAATAAAAGAACTTTAGTAATTGAAGAGTCTATTAATGTAGTTTTTAATGAAATTTCCGATTTAAAGAAAAATGATTTTGATGATGATCTTGGTTTTGATAATTTGAATTTAAATGAACCCTCTCCTCAAAATAGCCATTTGAATGCATCTTCTTCCGAAATTTCTTTACCAAAAGAATGGAAGTATGTAGATGCTCATCCAAAAGAGCAAATTATAGGAGATACATCAAAAGGGGTTCAAACTCGTTCTTCTTTCAAAAATTTCTGTGCTAACGCCGCTTTCCTTTCTCAAATTGAACCTAAATGCATTGACGAAGCCTTAAAAGATGATTTTTGGATCATTGCAATGCAATAAGAATTGAACCAATTTGAGAGGAATGAGGTATGGAAGCTTATTCCTAGACCAAGTGACCACTTAGTCATAGGTACTAAGTGGGTCTTTAGAAACAAGCAAGACGAAAATGGTATCGTGGTTAGAAACAAGGCTAGATTAGTGGCCAAAGATTTCAACCAAGAAGAAGGTATCGATTACGAAGAAACTTTCGCTCCCGTGGCTCGATTAGAAGCCATAAGGATGCTCCTTGCCTATGCTAGTAGTAATAATTTTAAACTATTTCAAATGGATGTTAAAAGTGCTTTCTTGAATGGTTTTATTTCCGAAGAAGTATTTGTCGAACAACCTCCCGGATTTGAAAATTCTCTTCTTCCTAATCATGTATTCAAATTGACTAAAGCTCTCTATGGCTTAAAACAAGCTCCTAGAGCTTGGTATGAAAGGCTTAGTTCCTTTCTTATTTTAAATAATTTTACCAAAGGCAAGGTTGATACTACATTGTTTATTAAACATTTTGAAAATAATTTTCTTATTGTGCAAATTTATGTTGACGATATTGTGTTTGGCTCTTCGGATGAATCACTCTGTGAATCATTTGCCAAATGTATGAGTCTTGAATTTGAAATGAGTTTAATGGGTGAATTAACTTTCTTTTTGGGATTACAAATCAAACAACTTAGTGATGGTATATTTCTTAACCAATCTAAATATAAATTAGAATTGTTAAAACGATTTAACATGGATAATTCAAAAGCAATAAACACCCCTATGAGTACTGCGACTAAGTTAGATATGGATGAAAATGGTGAAAGTTTCGATCAAAAAACATATAGGGGAATGATAGGTAGTCTACTCTACCTCACTGCGACTAGACCGGATATTATGTTTAGTGTAGGACTTTGCGCTAGGTTTCAATCTAATCCTAAATTATCTCATCTTAAGAGTGTTAAAAGAATATTTAGGTATCTTAAAGGAACTCCAAATTTAGGATTGTGGTATCCAAAATCTGAAAAATTCGATCTAATAGCTTATGCAGATGCCGATTTTGGCGGATGCAGGATAGATAGAAAAAGTACATCCGGAACATGCCAATTTTTAGGACATGCACTTGTTTCTTGGACTTCCAAGAAACAAAATTCAATTGCACTATCTACGGCGGAAGTCGAATACATTGCAGCAAGTGCATGTTGTGCACAAGTAATTTGGATGAAAAATACATTAGAAGACTATGGAATTCACCTTGAAAATATTCCCATAAAATGCGATAATACCAGTGCCATATGCCTTACTAAAAATCCAATTCAGCACTCTAGAACTAAGCACATCGACGTTAGGCATCATTTCATACGCAATCATGTTCTTAACAATGATGTTATTCTAGAATTCATTGACATAAAGCATCAATTAGCAGATATATTTACAAAAGCTTTGAATGAAGACCAATTTGAATTCATCCGAAGGGAATTAGGCATGCTAAATTGTCCCTAAAATGAACTTCACAAAAAGGACTCGTTCTTTTCCCTTCGTTTATGAATTTGAATTCTTCCTTCTTCTTCAATTCAAAATGATCCATTAAAGTATAAATTATGATCTTGAGGGAAGAAGCTAAACAAAAGGAAGGAAGAAAATTTTTTTTCTTTCCTCCGCGTGATGCCAGCGGTGGCACCGCCAAATCCAGCGGTTGTACCGACTAGCGCTCGGGCGCCAGGCGGTGACACCGACCAGTTTGGCGGTGAAACCGACCGAGTAACCCTTTTAACCCGAGGGGTTAGGGCCGGCGGTGACACCGCCCCCAACCCGAAGAACGACCTCTCAAAAAACCTCTCCCATTCCCTCTAACCCTCATTCTAACTCTTAGAAACATTGGAGAAGGATTCTTGGTGGTCCAAGCTTTCCATCTCTCAACATAATCTCCACAAGGTAACACTTGAAATCCCTCTTTTCTTTTCTCTTTCTCTTGCTTATTTTTCACAATTTCATCATAATGTTGTCTAGAAAATGGCTCCTAAGAGATCAAAAGGAATAAGGATTGAAGGAGATTCATATAACCATGACCTTTTTAGATCAAAAGATGTAGCCCTTAGCTTTCCAAAATTTGAAACATGATGTGTCCATAAGGGAAAATACGTTGATTTGGATGAACTAGAGGACTTAGAACCCATTAGGTGGTTTGCACACCTAGAAGCTCTACCTCTACTATAAATAGATGAACCAATCTATCCACGGTTAGTGAGATTGTTCTATGCCAACCTATATGAAGACAATGATAGCCTAAGCACTTACATTCTAGGAACACCCATTAGAATATTTGACAGCACCATTTGTGAGCTAATTGGCATAACTGAAAAAGATAGGGGATGCTATTTTAAAGGTAAATGGGACGTCAAAAAAAATAGGAGCAACCTATTCCGAAGCCGTGAAAACAATTTTTGCAAATCCAAACCTTGACTTCCTACCCAAGAGCTCGGAACACTTACTGCCTTTCAACTCTAAAATTCTTCATCACATTATCACAAGCATCATATTCCCCAAACAATTTCATCTTGACGAAATAAGTCAAATAGAGATAGGAACCATGTATTGGATTATGACCGGTCAGCATAATTGTTTTGGGTACTTGATTCGCCAACACATGCAGGATATTATGACTAAAGATACTATATTGCCATATGGGAGGTTAATCACTAGAATTCTTCATGCCTATGACATTTGCATTCCACCCGATGAAGAATCTATTCAAAATGATCGATATAACATAATAAATAAAAACCTGCTGAAAAAACTTAGGTGCACTTTTAGCAATGGCATATGGGTTAGGCAGCCTAGAAGGACGGATCTAATTCCTCCACCAATAGAACAGCCCGAAACTCCAATTCTTATGGGAAATGAATCTCCTCCTCCTAGTCCCTTTGGCGCAGCACCTTCAGCTCCTGTTTCCTCCTCTGAAGATATCATTATGACGGAGCTATCTCAGATCAAATCACAGCAAGAACAAATTCAGAATCAACAAGTTGAAATTTTGAAGACACTACGACAGATGAATGAAAAAATAGATATCATATATCAGCACTGTGGATTACCTCCTAAGGATTAAACTGATGTATCTTTTTATTCTGTTCTGTTTGCTTTTAAAAACAAGTTCAAGGTTGTCATCGATTGAACGATAACTGATCTTTCCTTTAGATAACTATTGTCTTAATCTGCATAGATGATGATGTCTTTTGGATAAACTATTTCTGGCAAATTTGAATGATGAACTTTGATAAATGCTAAACCTTTTTCTATGATCATCAATTAGCTGGCTTGTCTCTTTTTGTTGATGACAAAGGGGGAGAAGTGATGACTTACACCAGAACGATAGCATGACTAATATGAATTACAAAAACTTGTGTGATATGAATGTCTTATATGACTTGCAAATCCTTGAAAATATCACAAGATTGATATCATGAAATTTATATTGAAAATGTTTATCTTCTGTGTGATATGAATGTCTTATATGACTTGCAAATCCTTGAAAATATCACAAGATTGATATCATGAAATTTATATTGAAAATCTTTATCTTCTGTCATAGCAAAATTCGTCCCGTATCATTAACTTATGATTTTCATCGAAGTTTCGTACTTACTATTGTTTAATGAGGATAACGATAAGTTCTACGATTAGAACTTATCGGGTTATGCTTGATTCCAATGGGATGGAATTCAAGTGTTTTTTATCTTCTCATAATATGGCATATAGATAGGGGGAGTTATGTTTAACTCTGTCATCAATTGATTGTCATCATCAAAAAGGGGGAGATTGTTGAATCTCGGATTTTGATGATATAATCAATTGGTGGGTTAATTGATCTAATCCATATTATTGAGTTAAGTGTGTAGGATTAACTACGATAACCAGAAAACATAAAGCAAGGATACCGGAGTCGAGCTCGATGGACGTTTAAGAGACCGAAGAATCATCGGAGATGCTGCCGGAACCATCCGAGAAGAAATCGGGAACGTGTCGGAAGTTCGCCGAAGAAATCGTCGGAGGCTCGCGGAGATCACCAAGAAGGCTCGGCTACTCATTAAAGTCATCACAAAGATTGGGAGCTTGCAGGGAGTCCGTCGGAAGAAGTTCGTCGGAAAGCTCGCCGGAACAAGACTCGACGTTCGCGGTTAAAAAAACTTGCTTAGGATGTTTTTTTTTTTTGTGTTATGTAGTTCACCTGTAATTAGGATTAGGATTAAGAGATAATCCTATATCCTGGTTAGGGGCCAACTGGGCCCAAAGTCAGATTTGGTTTGGGCTAAAACTAAGCCAAACAAATGAATTGGAGAGCCAGGCGGTGGCATCGCCTGGCTGGGCGGTGAAACCGCCCAGCACCCGAGTGCTGGGCGGTGACACCTCCTTGGCTGGGCGGTTGCACCGTCCAGCACCCGAGCGCTGGGCGGTGGCACTGCCTGGCTGGTCGGTGGCACCGTCCAGCACCCGAGCACTGGGCGGTGGCACCGCCTGGCTGGGCGGTGGCACCTCTAGCACCGGGAACCCTAAGAGAATTCAAATTTTGGAGCCCAAAATTTGAATCCTCTTGAGGCCTATAAATACCCCTCAAATCTCAGCTGAGGTTATAACTTTTGAGAAGCATTTTGATTGAGAGAAAAGTCTTAGAAAGTCTTAGCAAGTCTTGTTTTCAATTTGCTAGAGAGTTCTCCTCCTTCTTTCTTATTGAAAATTTGTAAGAGGTTGAGCTGCTTGTAAAAGGTTGTAAGAGGGGTGTTTACCCTTCCATTTCAAGAGACTTGCTAGTGGAAGGTGGGAGCCTCATCGAAGTGTTGAATCTCATATTTTGATGATGAAACTACTTGATATATGTTTATGATTTAATCTGCGTTTTGAGTGACGCAGGATGCTTCGATCAGGATGAGACAATTAAAGCAGGAAAATCATGTTGTGCCGGAGGAACATGTCAGAAGATTGGACGTCGGGCCGGTGGATCGGTCGACGTATCGACAGTAGGCTTCGGGCCATGGACTCGGGCATCGGGCCAAGAAGAGCGGGTATTGGGCCAAGGATATCAGAGTTGCAGAGTCAACTGGCCGATTGGGCAATAGGCTGCAGGAAAGGACGATGCATCGAAGAATCGGACGAAGCGTCGAGGGACCAATGACATGCCGGACAACTTGGTTAATTGCTTAGGATTAATTGTCTCGATCGAAGTTTTTGTTTTAAGTGTGCATGATTAACTACGATGAAAGTTAGACAAGCAGCAGGAGTTGCGCCGGAGTCAAGATCATGATCATGTTGGGAGTTCGAGAGTTTGACGGAAGTTCGGACGGTCGTCGGAGGTTCTGCGAGAACAGATCCGAGAAGTCCAGAAGCTTGCCAAGCGAAGCTCGTCGGAACTCGCCAAGTGGATCGTCGCAAAGTCCAGGAGTTTGCCGGAAGTCCGCAGAAGCATCACCGAGGGTTCATCGGATGATCAACGGAAGTTCGCCGGAAACTCGCCGGAAGAAGCGATTGACGCACCGAAGCAAAGCTGCAGAAATTGTCTTAGATCTAATCGTAGTTAGCACATTGATTAAGTTGGAAAATGGGAGGTGATCCCATTAGCTTAATCTTGGGGCAATTGGGCCCTTAATAGACCCAAATTGGGTCGAATGGATCAGCCCATTCGGACCCAGATTTCTTGGCCAGCGGTGGCACTGCCTGGGTCGGCGGTGGCACCGCCCAAGGCTCAGTCTCCGAGCTAGGCTGGGTGGTGCAAAAACCCCTTCAAGCGATGAAACCACCTAAGCTCGGTCTCCGAGCTTTGCCAAGCGGTACAACCGCCCCAGTTAGGCGGTGGCACCGCTTGGGCTTAGTCTCCGAGCGAGACTGGGCGGTGCAACCCCCCCTGTCAAGCGGTGGCACCACCCAGAGGCTCAGTCTCCGAGCTGCCAGGCGGTTGTACCGCCCCAGGCAGGAGGTAGTACCGTCAGGACCTCGAAAATCCGGGAAAAGACATTTTTGAGCTCCAAATTCAAACCAGTTTAGGGCCTATATATACCCCACCCTTTCCTGTATGAAAGGGCACCGAAAATCCAATCTTACTCTGTGATTTTTAGAGCTCAAAAGTGTTGTAAAGGCTAGAAGTTCTCCTCCATCTTTTCTTCCAAGTTTTGATCTTTCAAGAGAGGAGAGAAAAGTTTGTAAGGGTTGTCTCCTAAGCCCGTCAAAAGGAATGAAACTGTAAAAGGGTGGTTGGCCTTCGCCTATTGAAGGAAGGCCTCTAGTGGACGTCGGTGGAGGAAGCCAAAAGTGGATGTAGGTTAGAAACACCCTTCTCCAACTAGCAACTTGGATGCATCCACTTCCGAAACACCCTTACCCAAGGATTGGAAGTATGTAGATGCTCATCCTAAGGAGCTAATCCTAGGAGACACATCTAAGGGGGTTCAAACATGTTCTTCTTTTAAAAATTTTTGTGCCAACGTCGCTTTTCTCTCCCAAATTGAACCTAAATGTATTGACGAAGCCATGAAAGATAATTCATGGATTATCGCAATGCAAGATGAGTTAAATCAATTCGAGAGAAATGAGGTGTGGAAGCTTGTTCCTAGGCCAAATGACCATTTAGTTATTGGTACTAAATGGGTCTTTAGAAACAAGCAAGATGAATCTAGTATCATGGTTAGAAACAAGGCTAGATTAGTGGCCAAAGGTTTCAACCAAGAAGAAGGTATCGATTACGAAGAAACCTTCGCTCTTGTAGCTAGATTAGAAGCCATAAGGATGCTCCTTGCCTATGCAAGTAATAACAATTTTAAGTTGTTTCAAATGGATGTTAAAAGCGCTTTTCTTAATGGCTTTATTTCTGAAGACGTTTATGTTAAACAACCTCCCGGATTTGAAAATAATAGCCTCCCTAATCATGTATTTAAATTAACTAAAGCTCTCTATGGTTTAAAACAAGCCCGAAGGGCTTGGTATAATATACTTAGTACTTTTCTTATTGAAAATAATTTCACAAAAGGCAAGGTCGATACTACATTGTTTAACAAAAATTTTGAAAATAATTTTCTCATTGTTCAGATTTATGTTGATGATATTATCTTCGGTTCTACGAATGAATCTCTTTGTGAATCTTTTGCTGGAACCATGAGTCTCGAATTTGAAATGAGTTTGATGGGAGAATTAACCTTTTTCTTAGGCTTACAAATTAAGCAACTAAGCAATGACATCTTTATTAGTCAAACTAAATATGCCTTAGATCTACTAAACATATTTAATATGAATAGCTCAAAAGCTATTAACACTCCTATGAGTACCTCCACTAAGTTAGAAGTTGATGAAAGTGGAGAAAACTTCGATCAAAAAACTTATAGGGCTATGATAGGAAGTTTACTTTACCTCACTGCAACTAGACCAGATATCATGCTCAGTGTAGGACTTTGTGCTAGGTTTCAATCGAACCCTAAGATATCTCATCTTAAAGCAGTTAAAAGAATACTTAGATATCGTAAAGGTACCACAAATATAGGATTACGATATCCAAAATCCGAGAATTTTGAGTTAATTGCGTATGCTGATGCAGATTTTGTTGGGTGTAGATTAGATAGAAAAAGCACATCAGGATCATGTCAATTTTTGGGACATTCCCTTGTTTCCTGGTCATCTAAGAAACTAAACTCGGTTGCACTATCAACAACCGAAGCTGAGTATATTGCAGCTAGTGCATGCTGTGCACAAGTTGTGTGGATGAAAAACATCTTAGAAGATTATAAAGTCCGTCTTAAAAACATTCCCATTAAATGTGATAACACAAGTGCAATATGTTTAACAAAGAATCTCATTCAATATTCAAGAATAAAACAAATTGATATTAGACATCACTTTATACGAGATCATGTCACTAATCATGATGTAATCATAGAATTCATTGATACTAAGCATCAACTAGCTGATATTTTTACAAAACCTCTAAGCGAAGAATAATTTGATTTCATTAGAAGAGAATTAGGAATGTTAATGTGTTCGAATGCATAAACTTGTTAAAATTATTTTTCGGACTTTATTGATTGAATGATCAAATCACTTTATTGCCATTACATGCCTAAAATTACATGTTGGAAATTATATGTTTTGGATACAAAGATTTCCATAACAATGAACATGTTTTGTCTTCATGATTATATTTGAAAATCTATAGTATAGTCTTGTCCGAATGCATGAAAGTGTTAATTTCATTTTCGGATTCTCTTACCTAGTGGTATCCTAACAATTGGATTTTCTCGATACATTATTCTCTTCCGAACTTAATAAGCATATGTCATATCGAGTTTGATTCTCATCATTGATTTTTGACATATGAAATCAACTAGCAAATACATCTCTCATACACTTATCATGTGAAAAATATTTTTTTAGAAATGGATTTGATGAAATGATTCCTACTTGTAAATTCCTTCTTGAAATATGGATGATAGTGTTTTTACTTACAAGGATTTATTTCACATACATATCTTGATCCTTGTAAAAATAAAGTATGATTTAATCTCTCATCGATTTTAACTTCATTCAAAGTAAACTCACAAATAGCTGGTATCACAAATAGCCTTCCTCCTTCATGCAAAAAGATAATAACAAATAAAAAGGAAGAAGTATTCAAAGCTATCTCCATGTCATGTTTTCCTTGAGATGTTTGCATAATTGGTATCCTATCACTCACTATTAGAAAATGACATGAACCTAGTTATGGCATGAATAATTACCGCACTTATGCTTAAAATTTGCTTATATCGTTCTCCTTTTTGTTGATGACAAAGGGGGAGAAATATATGAATTGATACTATGAGTGCCATATTTGAATGAGAAATATATGAATTGATACTATGAGTGCCATATTTGCACTATGTTATTGCCATTTTTGTACTATGTTATTGCAATATCATGATAAAATATCAAGAACTTGCATAGCAACTTTACTTGTTAATATCTTGCCATGTGATGCTACGATTGCTAAACACTTGAAATGTTTACTTTACGTTAAGATATCAAAAGCTTAAATTGTAAATTTACATGTTGATATCTTATGTTGAACTGCTACCATCATTCATATTTGAAATGTAAAACTTTAGAATGGATGTCAAGTCTTGACATCATTTTCAGTAAGATACATCGTGATAGGAATCATGATGGGAGTAATTGATTAGGTTAAGAGTTATTAACTTATCAATAAGTCTATTGAATTCAAAGGCCTAGAATTCAAGAATGACTTATCTCAAGTATGACATATAGATAGGGGGAGTTAAGGTTAACTCCGTTATCAATTGATTGTTATCATCAAAAAGGGAGAGATTGTTGAATCTCGGATTTTGATGATGAAGTCAATTGTCATTTGATATCTAATCCATATGTTGAGATAAGTGTTCAGGATTAACTACGATGAAAGTAAGACATGTAGCAGGAGTTACGCCGGAGTCAAGACTATGATCACGTTGGGAGTTCGAGAGTTCGACGGAAGTCCGGACGATTGTCGGAGGTTCTACGAGAACAAATCCGAGAAGTCCAGGAGCTTGCCAAAAGAAGCTCGTCCGAACTCGCCAAGTGGATTGTCGCAAGTCCAAGAGTTTGCTGGAAGTCTGTAGGAGCATCACCGAGGGTTCATCGGATGATCGATGGAAGTTCACCGGAAGCTCGCCGGAAGAAGCGATTGACGCACCGGAGCAAGTTGCAGTAAATGTCTTAAGAAATATCGTAGTTAGCATGATGATTAAGTTAGAAATGGGAGGTAATCCCATTAACTTAATCTTGGGGCAATTGGGCCCTTGACAGACCCAAATTAGGCCGAATGGATCAGCCCATTCAGACCTAGATTTCTTGGCCAGCGGTGGCACCGCTAGGGCTCAGTCTCCGAGCTAGGCTGGGCAGTGCAACCGCCCCTGACAGGCGATGGAACCGCCTGAGCTCGGTCTTCGAGCTCTGCCAAGCGGTGCAACCGCCCCAGTCAAGCGGTGGCACTGCTTGGGCTCAATCTCCAAGCGAGACTAGGCAGTGCAACCACCCCTATCAGGTGGTGGCACCGCCCAGAGGCTCAGTCTCTAAGCTGCCAGGCGGTTGTACCGCCCCAATTAGGAGCTAGTACCGCTAGGACCCCAGAAATCCGGGAAAAGATATTTTTGAGCTCCAAATTCAAACCAATTTAGGGCCTATATATACCCCACCCTTTCCTGCATGAAAAGGCATCGAAAATCCAATCTTACTCTGTGATTTTTAGAGCTCAAAAGTGTTGTAAAGGCTAGAAGTACTCCTCCCTCTTTTCTTCCAAGTTTTGATCTTTCAAGAGAGGAGAGAAAAGTTTGTAAGGGTTGTCCCCTAAGCCCGTCAAAAGGAGTGAAATTGTAAAAGGGTGGTTGGCCTTCGCCTATTGAAGGAAGGCCTCTAGTGGACGTTAGTGACCTCGTCGGTGGAGGAAGCCAAAAGTGGATGTAGGTCAAGATTGACTGAACCACTCTAAATCTCGGTTTACATTTACTTTAAGCATCTTATCTTTATTGCAATCCTCCTCAGTAGCTTACTGCCTTCTGCTCATTTACGAATATGTTTCATAGTTAAGTATTTTTCGAATCGACGTTAAGACGGAAATCGGTTTTATCGTACGAACCTCATATTTCAATTTGCGCTTATATTCTGATTTCCATCATAACTGCAAACTGTCTTTATATCTTTGTTTTAACTGCATCTCACTTGATCACAAGTTAATGTGATTTACGAATCGACTTTCATACCGAAATCACTTTTATCGTATGAACGTCATATTCCAGTTTGCTGTTACATTATGTTGTCTATCTTAACTGCAAACTGCCTCTATATATTTGCTCTAACTGCATCTCACTTAATCACAAGTTAAAGTGATTTACGAATCGGCTTTCTTACCAAAATCGCTTTTATTGTACGAATGCAGTTTTAATCGTCGAAAGTTTTTCGCTGCACTAATTCACCCCCCCCCCCCCCCCCCTCCTTAGTGCTCTTGATCCTAACATAGGTAAGATCCAATAAATGCCAATAAGATATTATTGGACAGAGATACACTAATCTAAGAGGCTTGGGTAGTTGGATGGAGATCCAATACCCAATAGGGCAAGATCCATTAGGGTTAAATTGATAGGGGACTTTTATAAATAGGAGGGAACCAAACATCCATATGCTACAGATTTTTGGTTGCCACCTCCTATTCTCCTCTCCCTTTCTCCTCCTTAGATAGTAGGTATAGAGTTTTGGGGCAATGATTTGAGCAGTATCATCACAGCCCAATTGTGTGAATCATTGTTAGAGAGGAGGATGTTTGACCTCCTTCAGTCTCTCCTACAGATCTATAGAGATTTAGGGATATACGATCTCCCTAGGTAAAACACAATCTTTCATATATGTAATTTTCAATTTTGCGGATTTTGCCCACCAATCTTTGCACGACGACGAACATATCATTGGAAAATTTGGAGATTTTTATTTTTTGTTCTTCTACTGTATAGGTGATGTCGCCCATAGACTTCCCTACATGTGTCTAATGGTCTCGCTTGGTTTCATATAAAACAACACATAGCTATGAACCAAAAGATTAATTTTTGACTCTTTAACCCTACTTGTGCCATCATGTGTGATATCGAGTGTGTGACAAATCTTATATGTAGTTTCGCATATAGAAACCCGATTAAATTTGTTTTTATCAAGAGCACAAAATAAAGCGTTCATTGCTTTAGTATTAAAAAAGAAAGTCTTCTTTTCAAAAGCGTTCTATTTGTTTATTGGTTTGGAAGACTTTTCAAAACCGCTTTCAACAATGTTACATAAATCAAAATCCATAGAAAGTAAGAAAATTCTCATTTTATTTTTCCAATATGTGTAGTCTGTCCAATTGAACATATGAGGATGAGTGGTAGAAAGACCCTCTTAATTGCTAGTAAAAGCCATTTCTCTTGGGTGTTAAACCAAACAAGAAAAATCTTGGCTCTGATACTAATTGTTAGGACCAAAATCGGTACTAGGGGGGGTTGAATTTGTGCTTTTATAAAAACGATGATTTGAAAACTTCATTCGACGAAATCATATCGAAAAGCATTTAAAATTAGAGAGCACGTTCATAAGTGTAGTGAGAGTAGTTAGCAAGTAAATTAGTTTTTAATATGAGAATGAAAAGCAGAATAGAAATGCAAATCGAGTACACTAGATTTATAGTGGTTCGGTCATCGTGACCTACATCCACTCTCAATTCCTCTTCACTCGAGGCCACCAGCTTCCACTACCGATCTTTTTTCCAATGGGCAAAGATCAACTACCCTTATAACTTTTTTTTCATTTTCACAGGTTTAGGAGTTAATCTTTATAAGCCACTCACCCCTCTCTTAAACTAAAACCGAAACTTAGAGCTAGAGGGGAATTCTCAAGGATTTGCTATAGAGTTTACACACTAATTTTGTTTCAGTTCTTGTCTTGACCGAGTAGGGATAAGTGGAGTATTTATTTATTTTTGGTAAGTAAAAGTAAATGGATTAAGTCTGAAGTTTATACAAAATAGCTTTGTCTACATAAGCCATAGACAAAAGCCTGATATCTCTTTAGAGCAATCTAGGAGAGTGTACCCTACCTCAAAAAGGTGGAATGGTCTCACTCCACCAAACT
This sequence comes from Musa acuminata AAA Group, assembly GCF_036884655.1. NCBI lineage: Eukaryota > Viridiplantae > Streptophyta > Magnoliopsida > Zingiberales > Musaceae > Musa > Musa acuminata. The sequence goes on from NC_088329.1 coordinate 21,712,575, forward strand.
TATTTCCAAGAGTAGTCAAACAAAAATGTAGTCATGACTACACATGCCGTAGACTATGACTTCTTACTATAGTCAACAAATAAAATGTATTTTCCTGATATGCCTAGACTAGCTGTGAGTACTTCACGTTATTAAAGCAAATAGCTATGGGATACATACAATTCATCAACATCATTCCAGAGATCATTTTTTTTTTTGGTAAGAAAAAGTGAATTGATTATGTGTAATGTTTCTACAAATAGCTTTGTCTATCTCATAGACGAAGTCAGGTAACTCATTGAGTACACATGCTACGCCAAAGGGACTAGGAGGAGGAGATTCATTTCCCCTAAGAATTGGTGTTTCGGGGTGTTCTACTGGTGGGGGAATTGGATCAGTCCTTCTAGGTTGCCTAACCCATATACCGTTGCTAAATGTGCACCTAAGTCTTTTCAGCATATTTCTATTGATGATGTTATACCGATCACTTTGAATTGTTTCTTCATCGGGTGTGATACAAATGTCATGGGCAAGTAGGAATCGAGTGATTAACCCTTCATATGGCAATATAGTGTCTTTAGTTATAATATCTTCATGTGTTGCCGGATTGAGTATCCAAAACAGTTATGTTGATCGGTCATAATCCAATACATGGTGCTTATTTCTATTTGACTCATTTCATCAAGATGAAATTGCTTAGGGAATAGTATGCTTGTTATGATATGATGAAGGATTTTAGAGTTAAAGGGCAGTAAGTGCTCGCAACTCTTGGGTATTATGCCGAGGTCTGGATTTGCAAAAATAATTTCGACGGCTTCGGAGTAAGTTGCTCCGATTATATTGACATCCCATTTACCTCTAAAATAACAGCCCCTATCTTTTTTAGTGATTCCAATTAGTTCACAAATAGTACTATCAAAAATTTTAATTTGTGTTCCTAGTAGGTAAGTACTTAGGCTATCATTATCCACATATAAGTTTGCATAAAATAGCCTAACTAACCTAGGATAAATTGGTTCATTTATTTGTAGCAGAGGTAGGGCATCTAGATGTGCAAACCATCTAATGGGTTCTAGGTTTCCTAGTTCATTGAGATCAACGTGTTTACCCTTATAGATACATCTTGTTTCGAAGTTTGGAAACCTAAGAGCTACTTCTTTGGATCTAAAAAGGTCTTGGTCATATGAATCTCTTTCAACCCTTTTCCCTTTTGATCTCTTAGGAGCTATTATCTAGACAAGATGATAGATGAAACTGTAAAGAGTAGGTAAAATAATGAGAAGAGAGGAAGGATTTCAGATTTTACCTTATTGAGGATTTCTTGGAAGATGGAGAGCTTGGACCAACAAGAATCCCTCTCCAAGGCTTCTAAATGCTGGAATGAAGGTTTAGAGAGGTTGTGGGAGAGTTTGAAGTAGGTTCTCACGGGTTGGGGGTGGTGTCACCACCGGCCATAACCCCTCGACTTATAAAGGGGCTCTCGGGTGGTGCCACCGCCAAAACGAGCGGTGCCACCGTCGATTCTGGCGATGCCACCGCTGGCTTGCTGCGGAAGAGAAGAAAAAATTCTTTCTTCCCCCCTTTTGTTTCTCAGAGGTGTTTGACTCAAGATAGGTTGAGATATTGGGTTGTACTTTAATATATCATTTGGAATCGAAAGAGAAGGATGAAATCAACTCCACAAAAGAATAGAACAAGGATGAGACATTTTTCGAAATATACATTCAAACAAGTTTATTTTCAAGGACAATTTAACATGCCTAGTTCCCTTCTAATGAATTCAAATTGGTCTTCATTTAAGGCTTTTGTAAAAATGTCTGCTAATTGATGCTTATGTCAATAAATTTTAGAACGACATTATTGTTAAGGACATGATCGCGTATGAAATGATGCCTAATATCTATATGCTTAGTTCTAGAGTGCTGAATTGGATTTTTGGTAAGACATATGGAACTTGTATTATCATAATTTATGAGAATGTTTTTCAAGTAAATTCCATAGTCTTCTAATGTATTTTTCATCCAAACAACTTGTGCATAGCATGCACCTGCAGCAATGTATTTGGCTTCCGCCGTAGATAGTGCAACTAAATTTTGTTTCTTGGAAGTCCAAGAAACAAGTGCATGTCCAAAAATTGGCATGTTCTAGATGTACTTTTTCTATCTATCCTGCATCCGCCAAAATCGGCATCTGCATAAGCTATTAAATCGAATTTATCAGATTTTGGATACCACAATCCTAAATTTGGAGTTCCTTTAAAATATCTAAATATTCTTTTAACACTCTTAAGATGAGATAATTTGGGATTGTTGAATCTTGTATTTTGATAATGAAACCACTTGATATGTGTTTATGATTTAATCTACGTTTTGAGTGGCGCAGGATGCTTCGATTAGGATGAGACAATTAAAGCAAGAGGAATTGACGTTGCGCCGGAGGAGATCACGTCAGGATATTGGATGGCAGAACGCTTGCTTCAGACGATGGGTATCGGGCCAAGGAGAGCTGAATTGGGCCAAGGATATCGGGGTTGCGGAGGTCAACCGCCAATTGGGCAACAAGCCACAAGAGAGGACGATGCGTTGAAGAATCGGACGAAGCGCCAACCAATGACGTGCCGGGCAACAGAATGTCAATTCGCGTTGTAATAATTGTCTAGATCGGAGTAGAGTTTTAGCTTGTATGTGTAGGATTAACTGCGATAACGACGAAGACATAAAGCGAAACAAAGTGTCAGAGTCAAGCGTGAAGGATTCATTGCGAGATCGAGAGTTCAACGGAAGTCCGAAGGTTCGTCGGGAATTCTGCCGGAACTAGCCGAGAATGAGTAGGGAGCTTGCTGAAGGGTTTTTCTGAAGCTCGTCGGAAAGTTCGTTGGAAGTTCGTGGAGCTCACTGTTCGGACTTGTTAGAACCCTTGTAGATTCTAAACATGGGGTTGATCTCTTTAGGGGATCGGCCTCCTTGGAACTCTATAGGGGTTCCTCCCTCCAAGTTGCTGCTCAAAGGTTGCAGAAAAGATTCATCTATTGCTTATGAAAAGAGGAGGAATACATGACTATTTATAGGGCTTCTAAACCCTAACTCCTAATAGGACTCCTACTCAAGACTCCTATTCCTTTACAACTCCTTATTCTTCTCTAAGAAAGAACCTCCTAACCCTAGTCGGCCTCTTCACCTCTTTAATAGGGGTCAGCTTAGGTAAGTTTTACATGAATGTCCCTCTTAATTAGGACTCTCCAAGCTAGAGTCCTAACAGACCCGCCCTCTTCAAATCAGCCTTGTCCTCGAGGCTGATGATTCATGAATTCTGGGAATTTGATCTTCGAATCGTCATAGTTCGCTCAAGTGGCATCTTCTATTGGTAGGTTTGCTCACTGTCTTAGCACTTCATTAGTGGGTCGTCGTCGTCAAGTCACAATCCGTCGATCAATAATGGCACTTGGCTGGGTCTGGAGTTCTCCTTGGGTAGTCTTATTTGGTGGGTGGCTTTGGGCTATCTCCAAGCACCTATTTACAACTTTCGTCTGGCCATTGGTTTGTGGGTGATATGCCGTACTCCTTTTCAATTTAATACCCTACATATGGAATAACTTTGTCCAAAATCTGCTTGTGAAGATGCAAGTAGAATTTGTCACAAGCATAATGCATCCCTTATAGTGTAATTCTTTTGAGTCCCAATTGTAATGAGCCATAGAGCTTGGTGCTTCCTCCAATTTTTTTATAATCTTACTAGTCTCTGAATCTTCCTGCCATTCCATCTTAATATCCTCAAGGAAGTCGCTGGTCGGAAGTGAAACGGCCGAAACTTCAGCTTGCTCGGGTAGCTGCGAAAGCGCATCTTCAAGAACATTCTCTTTCCCCTTTTTGTAAGTTATTTCATAATCAAATTTAAGAAGTTTTGTTACCCATTTTTGCTGCTCAGGGGATGATATCTTTCGCTCCAAAAAGTACTTGAGGCTTTTATGGTCGGTTTTAATTTGAAATCGTCGACCAATCAAGTAGGGTCTCCACCTCGTTGCTGCGTGCATAATGGCGAGCATCTCCTTATCATATATTGACCTATTTTGATGGGAGGGAGATAATTCCTTGCTAGTGTATGCGAGTGGTCGACCATCTTGCATGAGAATGACTCCAATTTCGACTCCAGATGCGTCGGCCTCAATAATGAAGGGTCGGTTGAAATCTGGTAGTGTTAGCATCGGCGTCGTCGTCATGGCTGCCTCAAGTTTGTCGAAGGTAGCGGAGGCTCTATCCAACCATTGGAAGACATCTTTTTCTAGTAAGGAAGTAAGTAGTGTACTGATCTTTCCATAGTTTTTCACAAACTTGCGGTAGTGTACTAATAGGTAGGTTTTACATGAATGCCCCTCTCAATTAGGACTCTCCTAATAGTTTTACATAAATATCCCTCTCAATTAGGACTCTCCTAACAGTTTTACAAGAATATCCCTCTCAATTAGGACTCTCCTAGCTAGAGTCCTAACAGACCCGCCCTCTTCAAATCAGCCTTGTCCTCGAGGCTGACGATTCATGAATTTTGGGAATTTGATCTTCAAGTCGTCATAGTTCTCCCAAGTGACATCTTCTGTTGGTAGGTTCACCCACTATATTAGCACTTTAGTAGTGGGTCGTCATCATCGGGTCACGATCCGTCGATCAATAATGGCACTTGGTTGGGTCTGGAGTTCTCCTTGGATAGTCATATTTGGTGGGTGACTTTGGGCTGTCTCCAAGCACCTATTTATAACTTTTGTCTGGCCGTTGATTTGTGGGTGATATGCCGTACTCTTTTTCAATTTAGTACCCTGCATATGAAATAACTTTGTCCAAAATCTGCTCGTGAAGATGCAAGTAGAATTTATCATAAGCACAATGCATCCCTTATAGTGTAATTCTTTTGAGTCCCAATTGTAATGAGCCACGGAGCTTGGTGCTTTCTCCAATTTTTTTATAATCTTACTACTATTTGAATCTTCCTGCCATTCCATCTTAATATCCTCAAGGAAGTCGCTGGTCGAAAGTGAAACGGCCGAAACTTCAGGTTGCTCGGGTAGTTACGAAAGCACATCTGCAAGAACATTCTCTTTCCCCTTTTTGTAAGTATTTCATAATCAAATCCAAGAAGAAGAAGAAGAAGAAGTTAACTTATCAAAAAAAAAATCCAAGAAGTTTTGTTACCCATTTTTGCTGCTCAGGGGATGATAGCTTTCGCTCCAAAAAGTACTTGAGGCTTTTATGGTCGGTTTTAATTTGAAATCGTCGACCAATCAAGTAGGGTCTCTATTAGGACTCTAGCTAGGAGAGTCCTAATTAAGGGGGACATTTTGTTAGGACTCTGTTAGGACTCTAGCTAGGAGAGTCCTAATTGAGAGGGACATTCTGTTAGGACTCTAGCTAGGAGAGTCCTAATTGAGAGAGACATTCATGTAGGAGATTTTTTCTTAGAGAAGAATTAGGAGTTGTAAGGGAATAGGAGTCTTGAGTAGGATTCCTATTAGGAGTTAGGGTTTAGAAGCCCTATAAAGAGCCATGTATTCCTTCTCTTTTCATAAGCAATAGATGAATCTTTTCTGCAGCCTTTGAGCAGCAACTTGGAGGGAGGAACCCCTATAGAGTTCCAAGGAGGCCGATCCCCTAAAGAGATCAACCCCAAGTTTAGAATCTACAAGGGTTCTAACACCTGGTATTAGAGCAGCATTCTTGGCGTCTCGCCGCCCTTTCACAGCCATCCATCAACCCTCCACAACCGCCCAAAGCAATTCCCATAATTGCTTAAAAGATCGTCGCCAAATTCCACCATCATCTCCACCACCACAGATCATCCTTTGATCTCCCAGTGAATTGCAACACATTCTGGTTTCCTACCTTACTTCTACTACAATTTAGTTATCCCTATTCGAAAATTGAAAAAAAAAAAAATTCATTCCTATATTGCTGTAAATTTTCATCCTAAGTTGCTGAAATTTTTCGACGAGAATTCTGCTATCGCAACTTACACCAATTTTCTTGCTGTTACTGTCAAAATTTTCTTGATTAAATTAGACATCCTTGCTACTATATAAACTGAGATATTGCTATCAATTCCCTCCTCAAATCTCTCAATTTTTTTATGGAGATTTCATCGAGAAACTGCTGTTTCTTCGACGATAATTCTGCTCTTACAAGACAACACAATTCTGCAGCAAACATTCACTGATTTCTATCAAACCTATACATGCCTTTAACCCGTCAACAAAAGAGAGATCTTAACATCATAGATTTGGAGTCATATACTATGGCATCTGAGGAGGCAATCAATGCAAAAATTGAAGCCATTGAGGCACGAATGGAGGATAAGATTTGGACTCTCCTTACCGAATTCAATTTGGGCCGACCACCAAGCCCGAAGAAATCACATCAAGGAGAGAGCTCTAACCAATCACATCATGCCCAAAGAGATGACTTCCAAGAGAAGGGAGGCTCTATGACCAACCCCAACTATTCGCGCATGAGTGTGGACTTCCCTAGATGGGAAGAAGGAGACCCAATTGGTTGGATCTCGCGCGCGGAGCGATATTTTCGGTACCATAAAACTGCGGATGCATCCATGGTGGAAATTACAACTATACATCTTGAAGGGGATGCCATACAATGGTTTGATTGGTTTGAACACACTTATGGAGTCCTTTTATGGCAACAATTCAAAGAAGGACTACTGATCCGCTTCGGACCAACTTATTACGAGAACATTGACGGACAACTAGCAAAGATCCGACAAACCTCCACCATTCAGGAATACCAAACCAGGTTTGAAAGGTTATCTAATCAAACTCGTGATTGGTCTGAAAAACAGTTATTGGGGACCTTTATTGAGGGCTTAAAGCCGGAGATCCGGGGAGAAGTTAAGGCGCGACAACCTTATACGCTTATGGTAGCCATCTCTTTCGCACGACTACAAGAGGAGCGATTGAACCATGAAGCCCGGAGGACTAGGATCACTCCACGACCTACAATACTAAAGCCCTCAGCCCCCCCTACTATCAACCGAGTCCCTGCACCGAAAAGGTTAACAAGAGAACTTCGGGAGCGATCTGCGAAGGGGTTATATTGGCATTGCGACGAGCCGTGGAGCCGCGAGCATCGCTGTAAAAAAGGTAGACTTCTTATGAACCAGTAGAAGAAGAGGTCATTGAACATCTAGAAGAGAGCCTTGAACTTGAAGAAGAAGATATGGAAGAAGAGCCACAGCCGACTGATATTACGGTACACGCACTAGCTGGCTACTCAAATCCGCAAACGATATAAGTTGGAGGCCTTCTCAAACAACAACCGATCACTGTTCTCATCGACACGGATAGCACTAATAACTTACTAAATAGTAAGGTTGCCTGCTCGGATGACATTACATATTGAAGGTTGCAGCAAGTTCGATGTAAAGGTTGCCGATGGCAAAATCCTAAAGTGCGACCAAAGATGCCCGCAGGTGAAACTATTACTGCAAGACCAAGAAATTATCACCGATTTCTTCCTCCTACCAATCGATGACTATGAGGCGGTGCTTGGTATAGAATGGCTGACTACACTAGGTGATGTCTCTTAGAACTTTTCTAAATTAATTATGAAATTCTACTGTAAGGGCAAACAGATCATCCTACGCGGGAAGCGCGGAAGCAACGTTACCACTGTTTCGACCCAACGAATGGAGAAAGTTTTGCACAAGGTAAATGGTGGCTTTTTGATGCATCTCTAGCCACAACAAGAAGAGAAGAAAATAGAAATTGAAGATCAAAATCTTGCCCAATTGCTTACTGAATTTGCCGACATATTTGCTGAACCGCGCGGTCTTCCTCCTTATCGGCAATATGACCATCGAATTCCAATCCTTCCAGGTAAGCCACCAGCGAACACTCAACCGTACTGATATCCTCACCTCCAGAAAGATGAAATTGAAAATATCATAAAGGAGATGCTTGAAACAGGGGTGATTCGGCCAAGTTGCAGCCCCTATTCGTCACCGGTGCTACTTGTACGTAAGAAGGACGGAACTTGGCGGATGTGCATCGACTACCGAGCTTTAAATGGCATCACCGTCAAGGACAAGTACCCAATACCAGTGGTGGATGAACTTCTTGATGAATTAAAAGGAGCTCGAGTCTTCTCGAAGTTGGACCTCTGATCCGGTTACCACCAAATTCGGGTATGTGACGATGACATTCCAAAAACTGCATTTCGCACACATAATGGCCATTATGAATTCTTGGTAATGCCTTTTGGACTCACTAATGCTCCTTCAACCTTTCAAAGTCTCATGAACGATATTTTTCGAAGCTTTCTTCATAAATTTGTGTTGGTATTTTTCGATGATATTCTTGTTTACAACCCTTCTCTTGAGACTCACTTTCAGCATTTACGGATTGTTTTGACGATCCTTCGGGAGAATACTCTTTTTGTAAAGCAACCAAAGTGCAGCTTTCTCCAGCAAAAAGCAGAGTATCTTGAGCATATAATATCAGAAGAAGGAGTGGCGGTAGACCCAACAAAAATTGAGGCAATGCAAGGCTGGCCGAAACCTACAAACGTGAAATTACTGCGGGGGTTCCTTGGACTAACGGGCTACTACATAAAATTTGTTAAGGACTATGGGAAGATCAGTGCACCACTCACTTCTTTACTGAAAAAAGATGCTTTCCAATGGTCGGACAAAGCCTCTACTGCCTTCGACACACTTAAAGCAGCCATAACAACGACGCTGGTGCTTACGCTACCAGATTTCAATAGACCCTTCATCATTGAGGCCGATGCATCTGGAGTCAGAATTGGAGCCGTTCTGATGCAAAATGGTCGACCACTCGCAAACACTAGCAATGCATTATCTCCCTCTCATCAAAACATGTCAGTATATGATAAGGAGATGCTTGCCATTGTACCCGTAGTAACGAGGTGGAGACCCTACCTGATCGGTCGGCGATTTCTGTTAGGATCGGAGCGGCACTAAGAGGGGGGGGTGAATTAGTGCAGCGGATTAAAACTTCGATTTTAACAAAATCTTTCGTACGATAAGAACGGAACTTGAAAAGTTTAACTTGAAAGCGTATTCTTAAAGTTGCGCAGCAAGGGTAATAAGGAACTAAAGCAGTAAGAAGATTTACAGTAATGTAAATGACAATAATAAAATGCAAACCAGAGATTACGCCGATTTTTAGAGTGGTTCGGTCAAATGACCTACTCCACTTGCGAGGCCCCTCTTCGATGAGGCTCCCACCTTCCACTAGCAAGTCTCTTGAAATGGAAGGGTAAACACCCCTCTTACAACCTTTTACAAGCAGCTCAACCTCTTACAAATTTTCAATAAGAAAGAAGGAGGAGAACTCTCTAGCAAATTGAAAACAAGACTTGCTAAGACTTTCTAAGACTTTTCTCTCAATCAAAATGCTTCTCAAAAGTTGTAACCTCAGTTGAGATTTGAGAGGTATTTATAGGCCTCAAGAGGATTCAAATTTTGGGCTCCAAAATTTGAATTCTCTTAGGGTTCTCGGTGCTGGAGGTGCCACCGCCCAACCAGGCGGTGCCACCGCCCAGCGCTCTGGTGCTGGACGGTGCAACCGCCCAGCCAAGGAGGTGTCACCGCCCAGCCAGGCGGTGCCACCGCTTGGCACTCTGATTTCACTGGTTTGGCTTAATTTAAGCCCAAACTATATCTGACTTTGGGCCCAGTTGGCCCCTAACCAGGATATAGGATTATCTCTTAATCCTAATCCTAATTACAAGTGAACTACATAACAAAAACACATCCTAAGCAAGCTTTCAACCGCGAACGACGAGTCTTGTTTCGGCGAGCTTTCCGACGAGCTTCTTCCGACGGACTCCCATCAAGCTCCGGATCTTGTGATGACTTTAACGAGTAGCCGAGCCTTCTCGGTGATCTCCGTGAACCTCCGACGATCTTTTCGGCGAACTTCCGAAAATTCCGATAGGTTCCTGATTTCTTCTCGGTTGGTTCCGGCAGCATCTCCGACGATTCTTCGGACTCTTAAACGTCCATCGATCTTGACTCCGGTATTCTTGCTTTGTGTTTTCTGGTTATCGTAGTTAATCCTGCACACTTAACTCAATAATATGGATTAGATCAATTAACCCATCAATTGATTTCATCATGAAAATCCGAGATTCAACAATCTCCCCCTTTTTGATGATGACAATCAATTGATGACGTAGTTAAACATAACTCCCCCTATCTATATGCCATATTATGAGAAGATGAAAACACTTGAATTTCATCCATTGAATTCAAGCATAAACCGATAAGTTGTAACCGTAGAGCTTATCGTTATTCTCATTAAGCAATAGTAAATGCGAAACTTCGATGAAAATCATAAGTCAAATGATATGGGACAATTTTTACTACGATAGGAGATAAAGATTTTCAACATGAATTTCATGATATCGATGTAAGGCATGCTTTCAATATGATCAATCAATCTTGTGATATTCTCAAGGATTTTGCAAGGCATATAAGACATTCATATCACACAAGCTTTTGCAATTCATATAAGTCATGCTATTAAAATGATACAAGTCATCACTTTTCTCCCCCTTTGTCATCAACAAAAAGGGAATGAGACTTGAAGCACATAATTTATCATACAAAGATTTTATCATTGATCATACAAAGATTTTATCATTCAAAATTAAGTATGCTAAAATATTTACGCAGAGTTCATCTTAAAGGAAAATTCAGCATTCATCCATATTATCAAATCTCTTCTTTTTATAAATAACAAAAATTGTAGATGTACAAAGAAGAGATTGGGATAAGAAAAAAATTTTAAGTAGTAACTCCAATAAGTCAAGATCATAATTCGAATACAAATCCTTTCAAATTCAATTCGTCAACTTGAAACTCATAATCAAGCCATCAAAATCAATTTCGAGATTCAAAATATCATAAAATCATTAATCTTGATCAGATGGAAGCGGTGTTTGACTCAAGATAGGATAAGATAATTTAACAAGTCACCGAGGAACGGAGAGAGAATGAAAAACTTTACGGAAAATCCATTCAAACAAGTTTATTCTTAGGGACAATTTAACATACCTAATTCCCTTCTAATGAATTCAAATTGGTCTTTATTCAAAGCTTTTGTAAATATATCTGCTAATTGATGCTTTGTGTCAATGAATTCTAGAACAATATCATTGTTAAGGACATGATCGCGTATGAAATGATGCCTAACGTCGATGTGCTTAGTTCTAGAGTGCAGAATTGGATTTTTAGTAAGACATATGGCACTAGTATTATCACATTTTATGGGAATGTTTTTAAAGTGAATTCCATAGTCTTCTAATGTATTTTTCATCCAAATGACTTGTGCACAACATGCACTTGCAGCAATGTATTCGGCTTCCGCCGTAGATAGTGCAACTGAATTTTGTTTCTTGGAAGTCCAAGAAACAAGTGCATGTCCTAAAAATTGGCATGTTCCGGATGTACGTTTTCTATCGATCCTGCATCCGCCAAAATCGGCGTCTGCATAAGCTATTAGATCAAATTTTTCAGATTTTGGATACCACAATCCTAAATTTGGAGTTCCTTTAAGATACCTGAATATTCTTTTAACACTCTTCAGATGAGATAATTTAGGGTTAGATTGAAACCTAGCGCAAAGTCCTACACTAAACATAATATCTGGTCTAGTCGCGGTGAGGTAGAGTAGACTACCTATTATTCCCCTATATGTTTTTTGATCGAAATTTTCACTATTTTCATCCATATCTAACTTAGTCGCAGTACTCATAGGGGTGTTTATTGCTTTTGAATTATCCATGTTAAATCGTTTTAACAATTCTAATGTATATTTGGATTGGTTAAGAAATATACCATCACTAAGTTGTTTGATTTGTAATCCTAAAAAGAAAGTTAATTCACCCATTAAACTCATTTCAAATTCATGACTCATACATTTGGCAAATGATTCACTTAGTGATTCATCCGAAGAGCCAAAAATAATATCGTCAACATAAATTTGCACAATAAGAAAATTATTTTTAAAATGTTTAATAAACAATGTAGTATCAACCTTGCCTTTGGTAAAATTATTTAAAATAAGAAAGGAACTAAGCCTTTCATACCAAGCTCTAGGAGCTTGTTTTAAGCCATAGAGAGCTTTAGTAAATTTGAATACATGATTAGGAAGAAGAGAATTTTTAAATCCGGGAGGTTGTTCGACATATACTTCTTCGGAAATAAAACCATTCAAGAAAGCACTTTTGACATCCATTTGAAATAGTTTAAAATTTTTACTACTAGCATAGGCAAGGAGCATCCTTATGGCTTCTAATCGAGCCACGGGAGCGAAGGTTTCTTCGTAATCGATACCTTCTTCTTGGTTGAAACATTTGGCCACTAATCTAGCCTTGTTTCTAACCACGATACCATTTTCGTCTTGCTTGTTTCTAAAGACCCACTTAGTACCTATGACTAAGTGGTCACTTGGTCTAGGAACAAGCTTCCATACATCATTCCTCTCAAATTGGTTCAATTCTTCTTGCATTGCAATGACCCAAAAATCATGTTTTAAGGCTTCGTCAATGCATTTAGGTTCAATTTGAGAAAGGAAAGCGGCGTTAGCATAAAAATTCTTGAAAGAAGAACGAGTTTGAACCCCTTTTGTTGTATCTCCTATAATTAGCTCCTTTGGATGAGCATCTACATACTTCCATTCTTTGGGTAAAGAAATTTCGGAAGAAGATGCATTCAAATGGCTATTTTGAGGAGGGGGTTCGTTTAAATTCAAATTATCGAAATCAAGATCATCATCAAAATTATTTTTCTTTAAATCAGAAATTTCATTAAAAACTACATGAATAGACTCTTCTATTACTAAAGTCCTTTTGTTAAAGACACGAAAGGCCTTAGAAACGGAGGAGTAACCAAGAAAAATGCCTTCATCGGATTTAGCATCAAATTTACTTAGGGCATCCTTTTCATTTAAAATGAAGCATTTACAACCAAAAACTTTAAAATAAGAAATATTTGGTTTTTTGTTATTCCATAATTCATAGGGAGTTTTTGATAGAGATGGTCTTATTAGGACCCTATTCATGATGTAACAAGCCGTATTTACGGCTTCGGCCCAAAAATATTTGGGTAAACTATATTCATTTAACATAGTTCTTGCCATTTCTTGTAGGCTTCTATTTTTCCTTTCAACTACTCCATTTTGTTGAGGATTTCTTGGAGTTGAGAAGTTATGATTGTACCCATTAACTTCGCAAAAATTTTGAAAGTCACGGTTTTGGAATTCACCACCGTGATCACTCCGAATTGATGAAATCATGAAGCCTTTTTCATTTTGAGTGAGTTTACAAAACTTAGAGAAACACTTGAAGCAATCACTTTTGTGAGCTAAGAAATAGGTACAAGTGTATCTAGAGTAGTCATCCACAATCACAAAAGCATATTTGCTTCCACCTAGACTTGTTGTATCAATTGGTCCAAATAAGTCCAAATGGATCAATTGTAATGGTCTAGTGGTGCTAATTTGATTTTTTGGTTTGAAGCTTGTTTTAATTTGTTTGCCTAGTTGACATGCATCGCATACCTTATCCTTAATAAACTTCATATTCGGAATCCCTCGTACTAATTCTTGAGATGATAGATATTGTTTTCATGCTTGCATGACCTAATCTCCTATGCCAAAGCCAAGCATCATCATTTACGACGGAGAAACACATTTCATTACCTAGTTCATCAAGATTGATGGTATAGACATTATTTTGTTTTAAAGCAATCATAGTCATGTTATGATTTGGTTTTTCAATAATGCACATATTTGATTCAAATCTAACGATATAACCTTTATCGCATAGTTGACTAATACTTAAGAGATTGTGTTTCAATCCATCAACTAGTAAAACATCATCAATGGAAAAACTAAATTTGTTACCAATAGTTCCCTTGCCAATGATTTTGCCTTTGTTGTTGTCTCCGAAGGTGACGTACCCTTCTTCTTTGCTAGTGAGCATAGAGAAATGAGATGGATCTCCAGTCATATGTCTTGAGCATCCACTATCGAGATACCATCTCTTGCTCCTAGCTTGTGGGTTTGTCTACAAAAGAGGATGATTTTTAGGTACCCATTTGATTTTGGGTGCCTCAAAAATTGACCCACTAACCTTGTTATTTATTTTTGAATCCTTTATAGTTCCTTTAGGAACCCATATTAATTTTTGTGAACTAATTTTCCTAAATGGACATTTGTAGGCAATATGTCCGGATTTGCAACAGAAGTTGCATTTCATATAAGAGGAAACATGTAATGTAGGTCCTTTTATGAAAGTGGTAGGATTTTGATGTAATCCTTTTACAAATCCAATTCCATTTCTATTTGCGATGTGACCCTTGTGTGCAAGGATCATATCTAATCCTTTGCTACCAACCTTAAACTTGTTTAAGGTTTCCTTAAGAAGCAAATTTTCATTTTTTATTGATTCTAAATGCTCACACTTAGAGCATGGAGGAGTTTGAAGACTATCAAACTTATCTTGTAGCAAAGCATGCTCTTTCTTTAAGATACTTAACTTCTTGCTAACAGTTTTACATTCATCAAATAATTCATGAAAAGCGATAGAGAGTTCTTCAAAAGATAAATCTTCATTAAATAAATCACATACCTCTTCTTCTAAAGCCATTAGCGCGTAATGAGCAACTTGCTCAGTGTTGGACTCCTCTTCTTCGGACGCGCTTGAATCATCCCATGTTGCCATGAGCGCCTTCTTCTTTGATGTCCTCTTTTTGGCTTGAGGACAATCGTTCTTGTAGTGTCCCTGTTTTTTGCATTCATAGCAAATCACTTGGTCCTTCTTTTGTTCAAATTTATTTTTTATATTATTTTTAAGTTTGTTCTTTCTTAAATATTTTTTAAATTTTTGAGTCAAAAGTGCAATGTCATTGTCACTGTCCTCATCACTTGATGTTCCTTTCAAGTGGTCTTCTTATGATTTGAGTGCCATATCCTTCCTGTTCTTTGGAAGGGGGTTCTCGAGCTCGTCATGAGCTTGACATGTCATTTCGTAGGTCATTAGAGACCCAATGAGTTCTTCAAGAGGAAATGCTTTAAGGTCTTTGGCCTCTTGAATGGCCGTAACTTTTGGATCCCAACTTTTAGGGAGGGATCTTAAGATTTTAGTTACTAGTTCAAAGTTAGTAAAATCTTTACCAAGAGCTTTGAGTCCATTGATGATATCCGTAAACCGGGTGTACATGTCTCCGATGGACTCACTTGGTTTCATTCGGAAAAGTTCGTAAGAGTGCACAAGGATGTTGATTTTGGACTCTTTCACTCGGCTAGTGCCTTAATGAGTGACCTCAAGAGTTCTCCAAATATCAAAAGCCGAATCACACATTGAAACACGATTAAATTCGTTTTTGTCTAATGCACAAAACAAGGCATTCATAGCCTTTGCATTTAAAGCAAAAACCTTCTTCTCCGATTCATTCCATTCGCTCATCGGAAGAGAAGATTTTTGAAATCCATTCTCAACAATAGACCAAAGCTCAAAGTCCATAGAAATGAGGAAGATCCTCATGTGAGTCTTCCAATATGTGTAATCCGACCCATTAAACAAAGGTGGTCGTGCAATAGAGTGGCCCTCTTGCATGCCGGAGTAAGCCATCTCTCTTGGGTATTAAACCAAATATGAGAGATAACCTCGCTCTGATAACACTTGTTAGGATCGGAGCGGCACTAAGAGGGGGGGTGAATTAGTGCAGCGGATTAAAACTTCGATTTTAACAAAATCTTTCGTACGATAAGAACGGAACTTGAAAAGTTTAACTTGAAAGCGTATTCTTAAAGTTGCGCAGCAAGGGTAAGAAGGAACTAAAGCAGTAAGAAGATTTGCAATAATGTAAATGACAATAAAAAAATGCAAACCAGAGATTACGTCGATTTTTAGAGTGGTTCGGTCAAATGACCTACTCCACTTGCGAGGCCCCTCTTCGATGAGGCTCCCACCTTCCACTAGCAAGTCTCTTGAAATGGAAGGGTAAACACCCCTCTTACAACCTTTTACAAACAGCTCAACCTCTTACAAATTTTCAATAAGAAAGAAGGAGGAGAACTCTCTAGCAAATTGAAAACAAGACTTGCTAAGACTTTCTAAGACTTTTCTCTCAATCAAAATGCTTCTCAAAAGTTGTAACCTCAGCTGAGATTTGAGGGGTATTTATAGGCCTCAAGAGGATTCAAATTTTGGGCTCCAAAATTTGAATTCTCTTAGGGTTCCCGGTGTTGGACGTGCCACCGCCCAGCCAGGCGGTGCCACCGCCCAGCGCTCGGGTGCTGGAAGGTGCAACCGCCTAGCGAAGGAGGTGTCACCGCCCAGCTCTCGGGTGCTGGGCGGTGCCACCGCCTGGCACTCCGATTTCACTAGTTTGGCTTAATTTAAGCCCAAACCATATCTGACTTTGGGCCCAGTTGGCCCCTAACCAGGATATAGGATTATCTCTTAATCCTAATCCTAATTACAAGTGAACTACATAACAAAAACACATCCTAAGCAAGCTTTCAACCGCGAACGTCGAGTCTTGTTTCGGCGAGCTTTCCGACGAGCTTCTTCCGACGGACTCCCATCAAGCTCCCGATCTTGTGATGACTTTAACGAGTAGCCGAGCCTTCTCGGTGATCTCCGTGAACCTCCGACGATCTCTTCGGCGAACTTTCGAAAATTCCGATAGGTTCCCGATTTCTTCTCGGTTGGTTCCGGCAGCATCTCCGACGATTCTTCGGACTCTTAAACGTCCATCGATCTTGACTCCGGTATTCTTGCTTTGTGTTTTCTGGTTATCGTAGTTAATCCTGCACACTTAACTCAATAATATGGATTAGATCAATTAACCCATCAATTGATTTCATCATCAAAATCCGAGATTCAACAATTTCAACTTAAAACTGACCATAAAAGCCTCAAGTACTTTTGGAGCAAAAGATATCATTCCCTGAGCAGCAAAAATGGGTAACCAAACTTCTTGGATTTGATTATGAAATTATTTACAAAAAACGGAAAGAAAACGTTGTTGCAGATGCACTCTCACGGCTACCTGAACAAGCTAAGGTTTCAGCTATCTCCCTTCCTACCACCGGTCTCCTCGAGGACATTAGGGAAGAATGGAAGAAGGATCCAGAGATCAGCAACATCATAAAAAAAATGGAGGAGGATCCAAGTGCAATAGCCCACTACACCTGAGATTCGAGGGATCTACGCTACAAAGGTCGCATTGTGCTTATACCTGACTCCCCTTGCATCGCAATCATCTTGCATGAAATGCACTCCATACCTTCAGCAGGGTACTCTGGATTGCTAAGAACCTATAAGAGAGTAAAGCAAAATTTTTATTGGAGAGGGATGAAAAAAATTATTGCTGAATATGTGGCACAATGTGATGTATGTCAACAGCACAAGGGTGAAACTGTGGCAAATCCAGGGAAGCTACAACCACTACCTATACCAGACTCAGTGTGGACTGACATCTCCATGGAGTTCATTAAAGGGCTGCCATCTTCCAAAGGTAAAAGCACGATTCTCATGGTGGTTGATCGACTTACGAAATATGCTCATTTTTGTGCTGTGAGAAATCCCTACACTACTGCTAGTATTGCCCAGATTTTCATAGAAAATATTGTTAAACTGCATGGGATGCCAAGGTCCATCGTAAGTGATCGTGACAGGATCTTCACTAGTAAATTTTGGACCGAGTTATTTCAGTTACAAGGCACCAAACTCAAGATGAGCACAGCGTATCATCCACAAACTGATGGCCAAACAGAGGTGGTAAATAGGTGCTTAGAGACATACCTCAGGTGTTTCGCTAGCGACCGACCAAAAGAGTGGGCGAAATGGCTTCCCTGGGCCGAATGGTGGTATAATACTACATATTATTCATCTACAAAATGTGCCCCTTATGAAGCATTGTATGGTCGACCAGCCCCTATGATACCAAAGTATGTAATTGACTCAACCAAGGTAGATCAGGTTGACCAAGAATTGATTGATAGGGACAAACTCTTACAATTGTTAAAAGATAATCTCTCTACCGCTCAAGCCAGAATGAAGCAGCAAGCTGACACGCGACGAAGTGAAAGAGAATTTTCAGTAGGAGATTGGGTTTATCTTCGCCTACAACCATACAAGCAACTCTCTATCAACACTCGAGCCTCCATGAAGCTATCCCCACATTTTTATGGGCCCTATCAGATCACAGAGCGTATTGGAGCCGTGACATACAGACTTAAATTACCTGAGGATGCCAAAATTCACCCTGTCTTCCAAGTATCATGCCTAAAGCCCAAGTTGGGAGAACACGACTCACCCCAGATCCAACTGCCCAACACAACTGAGGATGGAGTTATTCAAGCCCAACCACAAGCCATTCTCGATCGCAAGATCGTGATGCGTCGCCAACATCCCTCTACTGAAGTACTAGTGCATTCGAATAATCTACCACTTGAAGACGCCTCATGGGAACCATATGAGGAGCTGAAGACCCAGTTCCCTGAGTTCATGGAATCTCAGCCTTGAGGACAAGGCTGATTTGAAGAGGGCGAGTCTATTAGGACTATAGCTAGGAGAGTCCTAACTGAGAGGGACATTCTGTTAGGACTCTAGCTAGGAGAGTCCTAATTGAAAGGGACATTCTGTTAGGACTCTAGCTAGGAGAGTCCTAACTGAGAGGGACATTCATGTAGGAGGTTTTTTCTTAGAGAAGAATTAGGAGTTGTAAGGGAATAGGAGTCTTGTGTAGGAGTCCTATTAGGAGTTAGGGTTTAGAAGCCCTATAAATAGCCATGTATTCCATCTCTTTTCATAAGCAATAAATGAATCTTTTCTGTAGCCTTTGACCAGCAAGTTGGAAGGAGGAACCCCTATAGAGTTCCAAGGAGGCCGATCCCCTAAAGAGATTAAGCCCAAGTTTAGAATCTACAAGGGTTCTAACAGTCTCCACCTCGTTGTTGCGCGCACAATGGCGAGCATCTCCTTATCATATGTTGACTTATTTTGATTGGAGGGAGATAATGCCTTGCTAGTGTATTCGAGTGGTCGACCATCTTGCATGAGAATGGCTCCAATTCCGACTCCAGATGCGTCGGCCTCAATAATGAAGGGTCGATTGAAATCTGGTAGTGTTAGCACCGGTGTCGTCGTCATGGCTGTCTTAAGTTTGTCGAAGGCAGTGGAGGCTCTATTCAACCATTGGAAAATATCTTTTTCTAGTAAGAAAGTAAGTGGTGCACTGATCTTTTCATAGTTTTTCATGAACTTACGATAGTAGCGTGTTAAACCCAGAAAGCCATGTAGCAATTTTATGTTCCTCGGGGTACGCTAGTTTTGCATTGCTTCAATTTTGAAGGGGTCCAACATCACACCTTCCTCTGATATGATATGCCCAAGATATTCCACCTTTTGTTGAAGAAAGTAAAATTTCGTATTGGCCGTTGTGTGTTCGAAAGGCGGTTTTCGATATGACTTCTTTGTACACTCGTATTTGATAATACTAGGATCGAAGGTCAAGCTTTGTGAAGATTTGTGCTCCCTTTCATCTAGTAATTCATCTACTACTAGAATAGGGTATTTATTCTTGATGGTTATGCCATTGAGAGCTCGGTAATCAACGTATATTCGCAATGTCCCGTGCTTCTTGGGTACATGTAGCATCGGTGAAGAGTAGATGTTGCAACTTGGCCGAATAACTCCTGTTTTGACCTTCTCTTTTACAATCCTTTCTAATTCATCCTTCTGGAGAAATAGATACTGATATGGCCGAGTATTTGCTGGTGGTTTGCTTGAAAAAATCATTATATAATGATCATACCGACGGGTAAGAGGTAGGTTGTGCGGTTCATCAAATATATCTGAAAATTCAGCAAGCAAAGGAAGTAGGTTTAGATCTTCAAATTCTATTGGCTCTCCTTTAGTTTGCTGCTCAAGTTGTACCAAAAAGTCGCTGTATACTTTATGCAAAACCTTCTCCATTTGTTGTGTGCAAATCGTCGTTACGTCGCTGTTAGGACTCTAGCTAGGAGAGTCCTAATTGAGAGGGACATTCATATAAAACCTACCTAAGCTGACCCCTATTAAAGAGGTGAAGTGACCGTCTAGGGTTAGGAGGTTATTTCTTATAGAAGAATAAGGAGTTGTAAAGGAATAGGAGTCTTGAGTAGGAGTCCTATTAGGAGTTGGTTAGAAGTAGGAGTCTTGAGTAGGAGTCCTATTAGGAGTTGTTTAGAATTAGGAGTCTTAAGTAAGAGTCCTATTAGGAGTTAAGGTTTATAAGCCCTATAAATAGTCATGTATTTCACCTCTTTTCATAAGCAATAGATGAATCTTTTCTGCAGCCTTTGAGCAGCAACTTGGAGGGAGGAACCCCTATAGAGTTCCAAGGAGGCTGATCCCCTAAAGAGATCAACCCCAAGTTTAGAATCTACAAGGGTTCTAACACCTAGTATTAGAGCAGCGTTCTTGGCATCTCGCTGCCCTTCCACAGCCATCCATCAACCCTCCAAAATCGCCCAAAGCAATTCCCACAATTGCTTAAGAGATCATTGCCAAATTCCGCCGTCATCTCTACCACCACGGATCATCCTTTGATCTCCCCGTGAATTGCAACAGGTTCTGGTTTTCTACCTTACTGCTACTGCAATTTAGTTATCCTTATTTGAAAATCCCAAAAAAATTATTCCTATATTGCTGCATAAACTTTTCGTCATAAAGTTTTTATCTCTACGACCAAAGATACATTGCCGAATTCCAACCGTATAATACTGTCTGTTTGATCTTGCTACTATGTTTTTTCTATTCAAATCTCTACGAAATTTTTATGACATCTTTGACATTTCCTAACAGCTGATTTCCTTTGGTTTTGTCAAAAAATTCGCAATATAAACTATTGATATTTTACGTCTAATCTGCTATACTTGAAAATTTACACTGTAAAATTTCAGCCGCATAGCACTGTTTGTTTGATCTTGATACTATGTTGTTTCTATCCAAATCTCTACGAAATTTTTATGATAGCTTTATCACTTCCTAATAGTGGAATTCCCTTTAGTTTCATCAAAAAATTCTCAATATAAACCACTGATCTTTTACATCCAATCTGTCATACTTGATAATCTGTGCTACAGAAAATTTCAGCCGCATATTGCTGCCTTAACCCATCTATTTACAATCTTTTTTGAATGAAATTTCTTATACACTTCATAGATCATCTTGGCTTCCATCTATGATTGATCTATTAAGAAATTCATCTCTAAAAATGATTTTGTATTGCTGTAAATTTTCGTCGTAACCCGCTGAAATTTCTCGACGAGAATTCTGCAATCGCAATTTGCACCAATTTCCTTGTTGTTATACTACTGAAATTTTCTTGATTAAATTAGACATCCTTGCTATCATATAAATTGTGATTTTGCTATCAATTCTCTCCTCAATTCTGTCAAGTTTTTGGTGAAAATTACGTCGAGAAACCGTTGTTTCTTCGACGACAATTCTACTCTTACAATACAGCACATACTTTCTACAACTTCCACTTATTTCTATCAAACCTTTGCTACCATCTACCATAGACCCAAAACTTTCATCTACAGCTCTAAAACTCCACCAAACCACACTCTCAAACTGCACCCAAAATAGCCACAAAAGAAGCCTAAACCGTAGCCTACATCCACCGATCTACCAACCATTTCGACCATCACCTCTCTCAACCAATACATACCTTTAACCCGACAACAAAAGAGAGATCTTAACATCACAGATTTGGCGGCATATGCTATGGCATCTGAGGAGGTAATCAATGCTAAATTCGAAGCCTTCGAGGCACGAATGGAGGATAAGATTGGGATGCTCTTTACCGAACTCAGATTGGGCCGACCACTAAGCCCGAAGAAATCACATCAAGGAGAGAGCTTTGCCCAATCGCACCAAGCCCAAAGATATGACTTCCAAGAGAGGGGAAGCTCTATGACCAACCCCAACTATCCATGCATGAGGGTAAATTTTCCTAGATGGGAAGAAGGAGACCCGATTGGTTGGATCTCGCGCGTGGAGCGATATTTTCGGTACCACAAAACCGCAGACGCATCTATGATGAAAATTACAGCAATACATCTTGAAGGGGATGCCATACAGTGGTTTGACTGGTTTGAACATACTTATGAAGTCCTTTCATGGCGACAATTCAAAGAAGGACTGTTGATCCGCTTCAGACCAACGGATTACAAGAATATTGACGAACAACCAGCAAAGATCCGACAAACCTCCACCATTTAGGACTACCAAACCAGGTTTGAAAGGTTATCTAATCAAACTCGTGATTGGTCTCAAAAACAGCTATTGAGGACCTTCGTTGAGGGCTTGAAGCCGGAGATCCGAGGAGAAGTTAAAGCGCGACAACCATATACGCTTATGGCAGCCATCTCTTTTGCACGACATCAAGAGGAGCAATTGAACCATGAAGCTCAAAGGACTAGGGTCGCTCCTCAACCAGTAATATTGAAGCCCTCAGCCCCCCCTACTATCGATCGAGTCCCTGCACCAAAGAAGTTGACAAGAGAAGAGCTTCGGGAGCAATCTACGAAGCGATTATGTTGGCATTGCGACGAGCCGTGGAGTTACAAGCATTGCTGTAGAAAAGGGAGACTTCTTTTGATTGAACCAGTAGAAGAAGAGGTCATTGAGCATTCAAAAGAGAGCCTTAAACAGAATGAAAAAGATGTGGAAGAAGAGCCACAACCGACCGACGTTACAGTACACACACTAGCCGGCTACTCAAACCCGCAAACGATGAAAGGGAGACTTCTTATGATTGAACCAATAGAAGAAGAGGTCATTGAACATTCAGAAGAGAACCTTGAACATAAAGAAGATGTAGAAGAAGAGCCACAACCGACTGACGTTACACAAACGATGAAAGTTAGAGGCCTTCTCTGTTAGGATCGGAGCGGCACTAAGAGGGGGGGGTGAATTAGTGCAGCGGTAAAGTGCGATAAACTTTTTTCAATTTAAACACTTTCGGAACCTTCGTACGATAAAAGCAACTATTTAAACAATTTAAAACTGATTCGATTGCGTTTTAACTTGAAGGGATAAGTAAGACGGAGACAAAGAAGTAGAGCATTAAAGTGTAAATGGTTTGCAGTAATATAAATGACAATAAGTAAATGCAAACCAGAGATCATGCCGATTTTACAATGGTTCGGTCAAATGACCTACATCCACTTGCGAGGCCCCTCTTCGATGAGGCTCCCACCTTCCACTAGCAAATCTCTTGAAGGGGAAGGGTAAATACCCCTCTTACAACTTTTTACAAGCGGTCCACTCTCTTACATATTTTCAGCAAGAAAGAAGGAGGTGAACACTAGCAAATTGAAAACAAGACTAGCAAAGACTTTTCTAAGACCTTTCTCTCAATCAATTGCTTCTCAAAAAGTTGTAATCTCAGCTGAGATTTGAGGGGTATTTATAGGGCTCAAGAGGATTCAAATTTGGGTTCCAAAATTTGAATTCTCTTTGGGTTCCCGATGCTGGCGGTGCCACCACCTATCAGTGTCAGACACTAATAGTGCTGGGCAGTGCCACCGCCCAGCTAGGCGGTGCCACCGCCCAGCTCTCGGGTGCTGGGCGGTGCCACCGCCAGACCCTTCGGTTCACTAGTTGGGCTTCAAATTTAACCCAAACCAAGTCTAATTTTGGCCCAGTTGGCCCCTAACCAGGATATAGGATTATCTCTTAATCCTAATCCTAATTACAAGTGAACTACATAACTAAAAATATCGTAAGCAAGTTTTCAACCGCGAACGTCGAGTCTTGTTCCGACGAGCTTTCCGATGAACTTCTTCCGACGGACTCCCAGCAAGCTCCCGATTTTGTGACGACTTTAACGAGTAGCCGAGCCTTCTCGGTGATCTCCGTGAACCTCCGACGATCTCTTTAGCGAACTTCCGAAAATTCCGACAGGTTCCCGATTTCTTCTCTGTTGGTTCCGGCAGCATCTCCAACGATTCTTCGGACTCTTAAACGTCCATCGAACTTGACTCCGGTATTCTTGCTTTGTGTTTTCTGGTTATCGTAGTTAATCCTGCACACTTAACTCAATAATATGGATTAGATCAATTAACCCATCAATTGATTTTATCATCAAAATCCGAGATTCAACAATCTCCCCCTTTTTTATTATGACAATCAATTGATAACGGAGTTAAACATAACTCCTCCTGTCTATATGCCATATTATGAGAAGATAAAAACACTTGAATTCCATCCCATTGAATTCAAGCATAAACCGATAAGTTCTAACCATAGAACTTATCGTTATTCTCATTAAGCATAAGTAAATGCGAAACTTCGATGAAAATCATTTTCAAGTCGAATGATAAGAGACAATTTTTACTACGATAGGAGATAAAGATTTTCAACATGAATTTCATGATATAAACGTAAGGCATGCTTTCAATATGATCAATCAATCTTGCGATATTCTCAAAGATTTTGCATGGTATATAAGACATTCATATCACACAAGCTTTTATAATTCATATTAGTCATGTTATCGATGCGCATAAGACATTTTCATTAAGTCATGCTATCGAAATGATATAAGTCATCACTTAGTCATCACTTCTCCCCCTTTGTCATCAACAAAAAGGGAATGAGACTTAGATATAATTTGTGATTTTAACATCAGGAATTCAGCATTGATCATACAAAAATTTATCATTCAAAATTAAGTATGCTAAAATATCTACGCAGAGTTCATCTTAAAGGAAAATTCAGCATTCATCCACTTTATCAAATCTCTTCTTTTTATAAATAACAAAAATTATAGGTGTACAAGGAAGAGATTGTGATTAAAAAAAATTTCAAGTAGTAACTCCAATAAGTGAAGATCATAATTCGAATACAAACTCATTCAAATTCAAATCGTCAACTAGAAAGTCATAATTAAGCCATCAAAATCAATTTCGAGATTCACAAAATGTCATTAATCTTGATTAGATGGGAGCGGTGTTTGACTCAAGATAGGATAAGGTAATTTAATGTATCATTTAGAATCGAAAGAGAAGGATCAAATTCATCGAGGAACGGAGAGAGGAAGAAAAACTTTACGGAAAATTCATTCAAACAAGTTTATTCTTAGGGACAATTTAACATACCTAATTCCCTTCTAATGAATTCAAATTGGTCTTCATTCAAAGCTTTTGTAAATATATCTGCTAATTGATGCTTTGTATCAATGAATTCTCAAACAACATTATTGTTAAGAACATGATCGCGTATGAAATGATGCCTAACGTCGATGTACTTAGTTATAGAGTGCTGAATTGGATTTTTGGTGAGACATATGGCACTAGTATTATCACATTTTATGGGAATATTTTTGAAGTGAATTCCATAGTCTTCTAATTATTTTTCATCCAAACAACTTGTGCACAGCATGCACTTGCAGCAATGTATTCGGCTTCCGCCGTAGATAGTGCAACTGAATTTTGTTTCGTGGAAGTCCAAGAAACAAGTGCATGTCTTAAAAATTGGCATGTTCCGGATGTACTTTTTCTATCTATCCTGCATCCGCCAAAATCGGCATCTGCATAAGCTATTAAATCAAATTTTTCATATTTTGGATACCACAATCCTAGATTTAGAGTTCCTTTAAGATACCTAAATATTCTTTTAACACTTTTAAGATGAGATAATTTAGGATTTGATTGAAACCTAGCGCAAAGTCCTATACTAAACATAATATCCGGTCTAGTCGCGGTGAGGTAGAGTAGACTACCTATCATTCCCCTATATGTTTTTTGATCGAAATTTTCACTATTTTCATCCATATCTAACTTAGTCGCGGTACTCATAGGGGTGTTTATTGCTTTTGAATTATCCATGTTAAATCGTTTTAACAGTTCTAATGTATATTTAGATTGGTTACGAAATATACCATCACTAAGTTGTTTGATTTGTAATCCTAAAAAGAAAGTTAATTCACCCATTAAACTCATTTCAAATTCATAACTCATACATTTGGCAAATGATTCACATAGTAATTCATCCGAAGAGCCAAAAATAATATCGTCAACATAAATTCTCACAATAAGAAAATTATTTTCAAAATGTTTAATAAACAATGTAGTATCAACCTTGCCTTTGGTAAAATTATTTAAAATAAGAAAGGAACTAAGCCTTTCATACCAAGCTCTAGGAGCTTGTTTCAAGCCATAGAGACCTTAGTCAATTTGAATACATGATTAGGAAGAAGAGAATTTTCAAATCCGGGAGGTTGTTCGACATATACTTCTTCGGAAATAAAACCATTCGAGAAAGCACTTTTGACATCCATTTGAAATAGTTTAAAATTATTACTACTAGCATAGGCAAGGAGCATCCTTATGTCTTCTAATCGAGCCACGGGAGCGAAGGTTTCTTCATAATCGATACCTTCTTCTTGGTTGAAACCTTTGACCACTAATCTAGCCTTGTTTCTAACCACGATACCATTTTCGTCTTGCTTGTTTCTAAAGACCCATTTAGTACCAATGACTAAATGGTCACTAGGTCTAGGAACAAGCTTCCATACCTTATTCCTCTCAAATTGATTCAATTCCTCTTGCATTGCAATAACCCAAAAACCATCTTTTATGGCTTCGTTAATGCATTTAGGTTCGATTTGAGAAAGGAAGGTGGCGTTAGCACAAAAATTCTTGAAAGACGAACGAGTTTGAACCCCTTTTGATGTATCTCCTAGAATTAGCTCCTTTGGATGAGCATCTAGATACTTCCATTCCTTAGGTAAGGAAATTTCGGAAGAAGGTGCATCCAAGTTGCTATTTTGAGGAAGGGGTTCATTTAAATTCAAATTATCAAAACCAAGATCATCATCAAAATCATTTTACTTTAAATTAGAAATTTCATTAAAAACTACTTGAATAGACTCTTCTATTACTAAGGTTCTTTTGTTAAAAACCCGAAAAGCCTTAGAAACGGAAGAGTAACCAAGAAAGATGCTTTCATCGGATTTAGCATCAAATTTTCCTAAGGCATCCTTTTCATTCAAAATAAAGTATTTACAACCGAAAACTTTAAAATAGGAAATATTTAGTTTTTTGTTATTCCATAATTCATAGGGAGTTTTTGATAGAAATGGTCTTATTAAGACCCTATTCATGATGTAGCAAGCCGTATTTACGGCTTCGGCCCAAAAATACTTGGGCAAACTATGTTCATTTGATGGTTCTTGCCATTTCTTGTACGTTTCTATTTTTTCTTTCAACTACTCCATTTTGTTGGGGATTCCTCGGAGTGGAGAAGTTATGATTGTATCCATTAACTTCACAAAAATTTTGAAAGTCACGGTTTTGAAATTCGCCACCGTGATCACTCCGAATTGATGAAATCATGAAACCTTTTTCGTTTTGAGTGAGTTTACAAAATTTAGAGAAACACTTGAAACAATCACTTTTGTGAGCTAAGAAATAGGTCTAAGTGTATCTAGTATAGTCATCCATAATTACAAACGCATATTTGCTTCCTCCTAAACTTGTCGTGTCAATTGGTCTAAATAAGTCCAAATGAATCAATTGTAATGGTCTAGTTGTGCTAATTTGAGTTTTTGATTTGAAACTAGTTTTTATTTGTTTACCTAGTTGACATGCATCGCATAATTTGTCCTTAATAAACTTTATATTTGGAATTCCTCACACTAATTCTTTAGATGAGATCTTAGATATTAGTTTCATGCTTGCATGGCCTAGTCTCCTATGCCAAAGCCAAGCATCATCATTTAAAGCGGAGAAGCACATTTCATTACTTAGTTCATCAAGGTTGATGGTATAGACATTATTTTGTTTTAATGCAATCATAGTTATGTTATGGTTTGGTTTTTCAATAATACACACATTTGATTCAAATCTAACGATATAACCTTTATCGCATAATTGACTAACACTCAAGAGATTATGTTTCAATCCATCAACTAGTAAGACATCATCAATAGAAAATTTTAATTTGTTACCTATGGTTCCTTTGCCAATGATTTTGCCTTGGTTGTTGTCTCCGAAGGTGACGTACCCTTCTTCTTTGCTAGTGAGCAGAGAAAAATGAGATAGATCTCCAATCATATGTCTTGAGAATCCACTATCTAGATACCATCTCTTGCTCCTAGCTTGTGATGGTGTATGTTTCTACAAGAAGGGATTATTTTTAGGTACCCATTTTCTTTTGGGTGCCTTAAAAACTTGTTCATCATATTGCATAGAATTGATCATGGTTCCTTTAGGAACCCAAATTAGTTTGTTCGGACTAATTTTCTTGAATGGACATTTATAAGTTTTATGTCCATATTTGCAACAAAAGTTGCAATTGCTTTGTTGCCGAACATGTAAGACGGGGGCCTTTAATGAAAGTGGTTGGATTTTGGTGAGGACTTCTCACAAATCCAATTCCACTTCTTTTAGGAACGTGACCCTTATTTGTAAGGATCATGTTCAAAGATTTGCTACCAACCTCAAATTTCTTCAAGGTGTCCTTAAGTAGCAAGTTCTTCTTTTGGAGAGATTCTAGATCAGTTTGGACCATAATGAAGAACTTTAATGATATTAAATATTTAATTTAATAATAACGGTTTCATGTTTAAAGAACAAAAAACTGAAATCATTTAAACCATAATTAATGAAGAAATTCATGATAATGAATTATGAATCTTAATGATAATAGTTATATTATTATTAAATTAGATATTTAATAATAACGGTTAAATTCTCCCACTTGGTCCATACATTTATCTTAATAATTTGAATTAATTTTTATTGAACAACTTTCTTAAGAAATAAATACACGAATCATAGCGATAAGTCCTCTAAAAGCGAGTATTATCATCCATGTATCACGATGTATTTAGTTTCTTAATCTTAATATGACAATATTACTTAATGAATAAACCTTATTATTATTCTTGGTCCAGTAACAATATATTTTCTCAAAATAATGTGCACATGAATGAGAAAATTGCATAATATATAAGAGTTTCAATATCATTACAAAGTAGAACCAAGTCCAATTTTCTCTACATGAGCCTTTAGTCAAAGGATCCGCAATCAACTCATTTTTGCTGCTCGGGGGAAGATATCTTCTGCTCCAACATATATTTTAGGCTTTTATGGTCGGTCTTGATTTGAAAGTATCGCCTGATCAAGTACGATCTCCACCTCGTTGCTGCGTGCACAATGGCGAGCATCTCCTTATCATATGTTAACATGCTTTGATAGGGGGGAGATAATGTCTTGCTAATGTATGTGACTGGTCGACCATCTTGCATGAGAACGTCTCCCATTCTGTCTCCAGATGCATCGGCCTTAATGATGAAGGGTTGGTTGAAATCTGGTAGCGCTAGCACCGGTGTCGTCGTTATGACTGCCTTAAGTTTGTCGAAGGTAGTGGAGGCTCTATCCAACCATTGGAAGAAATCTTTTTCCAGTAAGGAAGTAAGTGGTGCATTGATCTTTTCATAGTTTTTCACGAACTTATGGTAGTAGCCTGTTAAACCCAAAAAGCCATGTAGCAATTTTATGTTCCTCGGGGTAGGCCAGTTTTGCATTGCTTCAATTTTGAAGGGGTCCACCATCACACCTTCCTCTGATATAATATGCCCAAGATATTTCACCTTTTGTTGAAGAAAGTAAAAATTCGTAGTGGCCGTTGTGTGTTCGAAAGGCGATTTTCGGTATGACTTCTTCATACACTCGTATTTGATAATACCCGGATCGAAGGTCCAGCTTTGTGAAGATTTGTGCTCCCTTTCATCTAGCAATTCTTCTGCTATTGGGATAAGGTATTTGTTCTTGATGGTTATGCCATTGAGAGCTCGGTAATCAACGCATATTCGCCATGTTCCATCCTTCATGTGTACAAGTAGCAGCGGTGAAAAGTAGAGGTTGCAACTTAGCCGAATAACTCCTGTTTCAAGCATCTCTTTTAAAATCATTTCTATTTCATCATTTTGGAGATGTGGATACCGATATGGCTGAGTATTTGTTGGAGATTTGATTGAAAAAATCATTATACAATGATCATGCCGACGAGTAAGAGGTAGGTTGTGCGGCTCGTCGAATATATATGAAAATTCAGCAAACAAAGGAAATAGGTTTGGAACTTCAAATTCTATTGGCTCTCCTTTAATTTGCTGCTCAAGTTGTATGAAAAAGCCCCTGCATGCTTTATGCAAAACCTTCTCCATTTGTTGTGTGCAAATCATCGTTACGTCACCCTCACGTTTCCCATGTAGTATCACCTGTTTCTCCTTACTGTAAAATTTTATAAATAGTTACATAAAATTTCAAGAAATATCACCTAATGTCATCAACCATTTAATTCTGGGTATGGCCTCATGATCATCAAGAGGGAGGAGGAAGAAATCAAGAAAGCAAAAATTCATAGTAGTTTTTGTGTGTTCAAAAGGTGGTTTTCGGTATGTCTTCTTCGCATACTCGTATTTGATGATACCCAGATCGAAGGTCCAGCTTTATGAAAATTTGTGCCCCCTTTCATCTAGCAACTCATCTATTATTGGAATAGGATATTTATCCTTAATGGTTATGCCATTGAGAGCTCTATAATCAATACATAATCGCCATATTCCATCCTTCTTTCGTATGAGGAGCACTAGTGAAGAGTAGGGGCTGCAACATGACCGAATAACTCCTGTTTTGAACAACTCTTTTACAATCCTTTCTATTTCATCCTTCTGGAGATCTGGATACTGATATGGCTGAGCATTTTCTGGAGATTTGCTTGGAAGAATCGTTATACAATGATCATGCCGACGGGTAAGAGGTAGGTTGCGCGGTTCGTCAAATATATCTGAAAATTCAGCAAGCAAAGGAAGTAGATTTGGATCTTCAAATTTTGTTGGCTCACCCTTAGTTTGCTGCTCAAGTTGTACCAAAAAGCCGCTGCATACTTTATGCAAAATCTTCTCTATTTGTTGTGTGCAAATCGTTGTTACGTCGCCCCCACATTTCCTATGCAGTATCACCTGTTTCCCCTTACTATAAAATTTTATAATTAGTTTCATAAAATTTCAGGAAACATCACCTAATGTCATCAACAATTCAATTCTGTGCATGGCCTCATGATCATCAAGAGGGAGGAGGAAGAAATCTGCAATTATCTCCTGGTCCTGCAGCAAAAGTTTCTCTTGCGGGCACCTACGATCACACTTCAGAATCCATCCGTTCGCAACCTTAACGACAAACCTGCTACAATTCTCAATATGTAAGTTCATCTGGACAGTAACCTTACTATTTAAGAAGTTATTAGTACTGCCCATGTCAATGAGAATAGTGATCGGTTGTTGTTTGAGAAGGCCTCCAACTTTCATCGTTTGCGGGTTTGAGTAACCGGCTAGTGCATGTACCGTAACTTCGGTTGGTTGTGGCTCTTTTTCTGCATCTTCTTCTTTATGTTCAAGGCACTCTTTTGGATGTTCAATGACCTCTTCTTCTATTGGTTCACTCATATGAAGTCTCCCTTTACTACAGCGATGCTCACGGCTCCACGGTTCGTCACAATGCCAACATAACCCCTTCGCATATCGCTCCCGAAGCTCTTCTTTTGTTAACCACTTTGGCGTAGGGACTTGGTCGATAGTAGGGGGGGCTGAGGGCTTGGTCGATAGTAGGGGGGCTGACCCTAGTCCTCCGAGCTTCATGGTTCAATTGCTCCTCTTGATGTCGTGCGAAAGAGATGGCAGCCATAAGCGTATACGGTTGTTGCGCTTTAACTTCTCCTCGGATCTCCGGCTTCAAGCCCTCAATGAAGGTCCTCAATAGCTATTTTTGAGACCAATCATGAGTTTGATTAGATAACCTTTCAAACCTGGTTTGGTACTCCTGAATGGTGGAGGTTTGTCGGATCTTTGATAGTTGTCCGTCAATATTCTCGTAATCGGTTGGTCTAAAGCAGATTAGCAGTCATTCTTTGAATTGTCGCCATGAAAGGACTCTATAAGTATGTTAAAACCAGTCAAACGACTCTATAGCATCCCCTTCAAGATGTATAGCTGTAATTTTCACCATAAATGCATCTGCGGTTTTATGGTACCGAAAAAATCGCTCAGCGCACGAGATCCAACCAATCGGGTCTCTTTCTTCCCATCTAGGGAAGTCCACTCTCATGCATGGATAGTTGGAGTCGGTCATAGAGCTTCCCCTCTCTTGGAAGTCATATCTTCGGGCTTGGTGCGATTGGGCAAAGCTCTCTCCTTGATGTGATTTCTTCGGGCTTAGTGGTCGGCCTAATCTGAGTTCGGTAAAGAGCGTCCGGATCTTATTCTCCATTCGTGCCTCGAAGGA
The DNA here is from genome assembly GCF_036884655.1 of Musa acuminata AAA Group. Lineage (NCBI taxonomy): Eukaryota > Viridiplantae > Streptophyta > Magnoliopsida > Zingiberales > Musaceae > Musa > Musa acuminata. Next base: position 21,744,931 of record NC_088329.1, read on the forward strand.
TTCGAATTTAGCATTGATTACCTCCTCAGATGCAATAATATATGCCTCCAAATCTATGATGTTAAGATCTCTCTTTTGTTGTCAGGTTAAAGGCATGTATAGGTTGAGAGAAGTGATGGTCGAAATGTTGGGAAATCTTGGGGGCGACATCATATGCGCAGCGGAAGAACAAGAAAACAAAATCCCCGATTCCCAAAGAGATGTTCGTCGTCGTGCGAAGATTGGTGCGCAAAATTCGCGAAACTTAAAACTGCGTATAGAGTAGATTGTGTTACCTTAGGAGATCGTATATCCTTGTTTCCTTGCAGATCCTTAAGAGAGGGTGAAGAAGGTCAAGCGTCCTCCTATCTAGCGGTGATCCACACAGAAGGGTTGCGACGACGCTCCTCAAAACTCTAGGCCTGCTCTGAGGTGGAGAGGGAGAGGAGAATAAGAAAGGCAAGCATGTTAGGATCGGAGCGGCACTAAGAGGGGGGGGGGGGGGGGGTGAATTAGTGCAGCGGATTAAAACTTCGATTTTAACAAAATATTTCGTACGATAAGAACGGAACTTGAAAAGTTTAACTTGAAAGCGTATTCTTAAAGTTGCGCAGCAAGGGTAATAAGGAACTAAAGCAGTAAGAAGATTTGCAGTAATGTAAATGACAATAATAAAATGCAAACCAGAGATTACGCCGATTTTTAGAGTGGTTCGGTCAAATGACCTACTCCACTTGCGATGCCCCTCTTCGATGAGGCTCCCACCTTCCACTAGCAAATCTCTTGAAATGGAAGGGTAAACACCCCTCTTACAACCTTTTACAAGCAGTTCAACCTCTTACAAATTTTCAATAAGAAAGAAGGAGGAGAACTCTCTAGCAAATTGAAAACAAGACTTGCTAAGACTTTCTAAGACTTTTCTCTCAATCAAAATGCTTCTCAAAAGTTGTAACCTCAGCTGAGATTTGAGGGGTATTTATAGGCCTCAAGAGGATTCAAATTTGGGCTCCAAAATTTGAATTCTCTTTAGGTTCCCGAATGCTGGAGGTGCCACCGCCCAGCGCTCGGGTGCTGGACGGTGCAACCGCCCAGCCAAGGAGGTGTCACCGCCCAACTCTCGGGTGCTGGGCGGTGCCACCGCCTGGCACTCCGATTTCACTGGTTTGGCTTAATTTAAGCCCAAACCATATCTAACTTTGGGCCCAGTTGGCCCATAACCAGGATATAGGATTATCTCTTAATCCTAATCCTAATTACAAGTGAACTACATAACAAAAACACATCCTAAGCAAGATTTCAACCGCGAACGACGAGTCTTGTTTCGGCGAGCTTTCCGACGAGCTTCTTCCGACGGACTCCCATCAAGCTCCGGATCTTGTGATGACTTTAACGAGTAGCCGAGCCTTCTCGGTGATCTCCGTGAACCTCCGACGATCTTTTCGGCGAACTTCCGAAAATTCCGATAGGTTCCCGATTTCTTCTCTGTTGGTTCTGGCAGCATCTCCGACGATTCTTCGGACTCTTAAACGTCCATCGATCTTGACTCCGGTATTCTTGCTTTGTGTTTTCTGGTTATCGTAGTTAATCCTGCACACTTAACTCAATAATATGGATTAGATCAATTAACCCATCAATTGATTTCATCATCAAAATCCGAGATTCAACAATCTCCCCCTTTTTGATGATGACAATCAATTGATGACGGAGTTAAACATAACTCCCCCTATCTATATGCCATATTATGAGAAGATGAAAACACTTGAATTTCATCCATTGAATTCAAGCATAAACCGATAAGTTCTAACCGTAGAGCTTATCGTTATTCTCATTAAGCAATAGTAAATGCGAAACTTCGATGAAAATCACAAGTCAAATGATATGGGACAATTTTTACTACGATAGGAGATAAAGATTTTCAACATGAATTTCATGATATCGATGTAAGGCATGCTTTCAATATGATCAATCAATCTTGTGATATTCTCAAGGATTTTGCAAGGCATATAAGACATTCATATCACACAAGCTTTTGCAATTCATATAAGTCATGCTATTAAAATGATACAAGTCATCACTTTTCTCCCCCTTTGTCATCAACAAAAAGGGAATGAGACTTGAAGCACATAATTTATCATACAAAGATTTTATCATTGATCATACAAAGATTTTATCATTCAAAATTAAGTATGCTAAAATATTTACGCAGAGTTCATCTTAAAGGAAAATTCAGCATTCATCCATATTATCAAATCTCTTCTTTTTATAAATAACAAAAATTGTAGATGTACAAAGAAGAGATTGGGATAAGAAAAAAATTTGAAGTAGTAACTCCAATAAGTCAAGATCATAATTCGAATACAAATCCATTCAAATTCAATTCGTCAACTTGAAACTCATAATCAAGCCATCAAAATCAATTTCGAGATTCAAAATATCATAAAATCATTAATCTTGATCAGATGGAAGCGGTGTTTGACTCAAGATAGGATAAGATAATTTAACAAGTCACCGAGGAACGGAGAGAGAATGAAAAACTTTACGGAAAATCCATTCAAACAAGTTTATTCTTAGGGACAATTTAACATACCTAATTCCCTTCTAATGAATTCAAATTGGTCTTCATTCAAAGCTTTTGTAAATATATCTGCTAATTGATGCTTTGTGTCAATGAATTCTAGAACAATATCATTGTTAAGGACATGATCGCGTATGAAATGATGCCTAACGTCGATGTGCTTAGTTCTAGAGTGCAGAATTGGATTTTTAGTAAGACATATGGCACTAGTATTATCACATTTTATGGGAATGTTTTTAAAGTGAATTTCATAGTCTTCTAATGTATTTTTCATCCAAATGACTTGTGCACAACATGCACTTGCAGCAATGTATTCGGCTTCCGCCGTAGATAGTGCAACTGAATTTTGTTTCTTGGAAGTCCAAGAAACAAGTGCATGTCCTAAAAATTGGCATGTTCCGGATGTACGTTTTCTATCGATCCTGCATCCGCCAAAATCGGCGTCTGCATAAGCTATTAGATCAAATTTTTCAGATTTTGGATACCACAATCCTAAATTTGGAGTTCCTTTAAGATACCTGAATATTCTTTTAACACTCTTCAGATGAGATAATTTAGGGTTAGATTGAAACCTAGCGCAAAGTCCTACACTAAACATAATATCTGGTCTAGTCGCGGTGAGGTAGAGTAGACTACCTATCATTCCCCTATATGTTTTTTGATCGAAATTTTCACTATTTTTATCCATACTAACTTAGTCGCAGTACTCATAGGGGTGTTTATTGCTTTTGAATTATCCATGTTAAATCGTTTTAACAATTCTAATGTATATTTAGATTGGTTAAGAAATATACCATCACTAAGTTGTTTGATTTGTAATCCCAAAAAGAAAGTTAATTCACCCATTAAACTCATTTCAAATTCATGACTCATACATTTGGCAAATGATTCACATAGTGATTCATCCGAAGAGCCAAAAATAATATCGTCAACATAAATTTGCACAATAAGAAAATTATTTTCAAAATATTTAATAAACAATGTAGTATCAACCTTGCCTTTGGTAAAATTATTTAAAATAAGAAAGGAACTAAGCCTTTCATACCAAGCTCTTGGTGCTTGTTTCAAGCCATAGAGAGCTTTAGTCAATTTGAATACATGATTAGGAAGAAGAGAATTTTCAAATCCGGGAGGTTGTTCGACATATACTTCTTCGGAAATAAAACCATTCAAGAAAGCACTTTTGATATCCATTTGAAATAGTTTAAAATTATTACTACTAGCATAAGCAAGGAGCATCCTTATGGCTTCTAATCGAGCCATGGGAGCGAAGGTTTCTTCGTAATCGATACCTTCTTCTTGGTTGAAAACTTTGGCCACTAATCTAGCCTTGTTTCTAACCACGATACCATTTTCTTCTTGCTTGTTTCTAAAGACCCACTTAGTACCTATGACTAAGTGGTCACTTGGTCTAGGAACAAGCTTCCATACCTCATTCCTCTCAAATTGGTTCAATTCTCCTTGTGTTGCAATGACCCAAAAATCATCTTTTAAGGGTTCGTCAATGCATTTAGGTTCAATTTGAGAAAGGAAAGCGGCGTTAGCACAAAAATTCTTGAAAGAAGAACGAGTTTGAACCCCTTTTGTTGTATCTCCTATAATTAGCTCCTTTGGATGAGCATCTACATACTTCCATTCTTTGGGTAAAGAAATTTCGGAAGAAGATGCATTCAAATGGCTATTTTGAGGAGGGGGTTCGTTTAAATTCAGATTATCAAAATCAAGATCATCATCAAAATCATTTTTCTTTGAATTAGAAATTTCATTAAAAACTACATGAATAGACTCTTCTATTACTAAGGTCCTTTTGTTAAAGACACGAAAGGCCTTAGAAACGGAGGAGTAACCAAGAAAAATGCCTTCATCGGATTTAGCATCAAATTTACATAGGGCATCCTTTTCATTTAAAATGAAGCATTTACAACCAAAAACTTTAAAATAAGAAATATTTGGTTTTTTGTTATTCCATAATTCATAGGAAGTTTTTGATAGAGATGGTCTTATTAGGACCCTATTCATGATGTAACAAGCCGTATTTACGGCTTCGGCCCAAAAATATTTGGGTAAACTATGTTCATTTAACATAGTTCTTGCCATTTCTTGTAGGTTTCTATTTTTCCTTTCAACTACTCCATTTTGTTGAGGATTTCTTGGAGTTGAGAAGTTGTGATTGTACCCATTAACTTCGCAAAAATTTTGAAAGTCACGGTTTTGGAATTCACCACCGTGATCACTCCGAATTGATGAAATCATGAAGCCTTTTTCGTTTTGAGTGAGTTTACAAAATTTAGAGAAACACTTGAAGCAATCACTTTTGTGAGCTAAGAAATAGGTCCAAGTGTATCTAGAGTAGTCATCCACAATCACGAAAGCATATTTGCTTCCACCTAGACTTGTTGTATCAATTGGTCCAAATAAGTCCAAATGGATCAATTGTAATGGTCTAGTGGTGCTAATTTGATTTTTTGGTTTGAAGCTTGTTTTTATTTGTTTGCCTAGTTGACATGCATCGCATACCTTATCCTTAATAAACTTCATATTCGGAATCCCTCGTACTAATTCTTGAGATGAGAGTTTCGATATTGTTTTCATGCTTGCATGACCTAATCTCCTATGCCAAAGCCAAGCATCATCATTTACGGCGGAGAAACACATTTCATTACTTAGTTCATCAAGATTGATGGTATAGACATTATTTTGTTTTAAAGCAATCATAGTCATGTTATGATTTGGTTTTTAAATAATGCACATATTTGATTCAAATCTAACGATATAACCTTTATCGCATAGTTGAATAATACTCAAGAGATTATGTTTTAATCCATCAACTAGTAAAACATCATCAATGGAAAAACTAAATTTGTTACCAATAGTTCCCTTGCCAATGATTTTGCCTTTGTTGTTGTCTCCGAAAGTGACGTACCCTTCTTCTTTGCTAGTGAGCATAGAGAAATGAGATGGATCTCCAGTCATATGTCTTGAGCATCCACTATCGAGATACCATCTCTTGCTCCTAGCTTGTGGGTTTGTCTACAAAAGAGGATGATTTTTAGGTACCCATTTGATTTTGGGTGCCTCAAAAATTGACCCACTAATTTTATTATTTATTATTGAATCCTTTATAGTTCCTTTAGGAACCCATATTAATTTTCGTGAACTAATTTTCCTAAATGGACATTTGTAGGCAATATGTCCGGATTTGCAATAGAAGTTGCATTTCATATAAGAGGAAACATGTAATGTAGGTCCTTTTATGAAAGTGGTAGGATTTTGATGTAATCCTTTTACAAATCCAATTCCATTTCTATTTGCGATGTGACCCTTGTGTGCAAGGATCATATCTAATCCTTTGCTACCAACCTTAAACTTGTTTAAGGTTTCCTTAAGAAGCAAATTTTCATTTTTTATTGATTCTAAATGCTCACACTTAGAGCATGGAGGAGTTTGAAGACTATCAAACTTATCTTGTAGCAAAGCATGCTCTTTCTTTAAGATACTTAACTTCTTGCTAACAGTTTTACATTCATCAAATAATTCATGAAAAGCGATAGAGAGTTCTTCAAAAGATAAATCTTCATTAAATAAATCACATACCTCTTCTTCTAAAGCCATTAGCGCGTAATGAGCAACTTGCTCGGTGTTGGACTCCTCTTCTTCGGACGCGCTTGAATCATCCCATGTTGCCATGAGCGCCTTCTTCTTTGATGTCCTCTTTTTGGCTTGAGGACAATCGTTCTTGTAGTGTCCCGGTTTTTTGCATTCATAGCAAATCACTTGGTCCTTCTTTTGTTCAAATTTATTTTTAAATTTGTTCTTTCTTAAGTATTTCTTAAATTTTTGAATCGAAAGTGCAATGTCATTGTCACTGTCCTCATCACTTGATGTTCCTTTCAAGTGGTCTTCTTGTGATTTGAGTGCCATATCCTTCCTGTTCTTTGGAAGGGGGTTCTCGAGCTCGTCATAAGCTTGACATGTCATTTCGTAGGTCATTAGAGACCCAATGAGTTCTTCAAGAGGGAATGCTTTAAGGTCTTTGGCCTCTTGAATGGCCGTAACTTTTGGATCCCAACTTTTAGGGAGAGATCTTAAGATTTTAGTTACTAGTTCAAAGTTAGTAAAATCTTTACCAAGAGCTTTGAGTCCATTGATGACATCCGTAAACCGGGTGTACATGTCTCCGATGGACTCACTTGGTTTCATTCGGAAAAGTTCGTAAGAGTGCACAAGGATGTTGATTTTGGACTCTTTCACTTGGCTAGTGCCTTCATGAGTGACCTCAAGAGTTCTCCAAATATCAAAGGCCGAATCACAAATTGAAACACGATTAAATTCATTTTTGTCTAGTGCACAAAACAAGGCATTCATAGCCTTTGCATTTAAAGCAAAAACCTTCTTCTCCGATTCATTCCATTCACTCATCGGAAGAGAAGATTTTTTAAATCCGTTTTCAACAATAGACCAAAGCTCAAAGTCCATAGAAATGAGGAAGATTCTCATGCGAGTCTTCCAATATGTGTAATCTGACCCATTAAACAATGGTGGTCGTGGAATAGAGTGGCCCTCTTGCATGCCGGAGTAAGCCATCTCTCTTGGGTATTTAACCAAATATGAGAGATAACCTCGCTCTGATACCACTTGTTAGGATCGGAGCGGCACTAAGAGGGGGGGGGGTGAATTAGTGCAGCGGATTAAAACTTCGATTTTAACAAAATCTTTCGTACGATAAGAACGGAACTTGAAAAGTTTAACTTGAAAGCGTATTCTTAAAGTTGCGCAGTAAGGGTAATAAGGAACTAAAGCAGTAAGAAGATTTGCAGTAATGTAAATGACAATAATAAAATGCAAACCAGACATTACGCCGATTTTTAGAGTGGTTCGGTCAAATGACCTACTCCACTTGCGATGCCCCTCTTCGATGAGGCTCCCACCTTCCACTAGCAAATCTCTTGAAATGGAAGGGTAAACACCCCTCTTACAACCTTTTACAAGCAGTTCAACCTCTTACAAATTTTCAATAAGAAAGAAGGAGGAGAACTCTCTAGCAAATTGAAAACAATACTTGCTAAGACTTTCTAAGACTTTTCTCTCAATCAAAATGCTTCTCAAAAGTTGTAATCTCAGCTGAGATTTGAGGGGTATTTATAGGCCTCAAGAGGATTCAAATTTGGGCTCCAAAATTTGAATTCTCTTTAGGTTCCCGAATGCTGGAGGTGCCACTGCCCAGCCAGGCGGTGCCACCGCCCAGCGCTCGGGTGCTGGACGGTGCAACCGCCCAGCCAAGGAGGTGTCACCGCCCAGCTCTCGGGTGCTAGGCGGTGCCACTGCCCAGCCAGGCGGTGCCACCGCCTGGCACTCCGATTTCACTGGTTTGGCTTAATTTAAGCCCCAACCATATCTGACTTTGGGCCCAGTTAGCCCCTAACCAGGATATAGGATTATCTCTTAATCCTAATCCTAATTATAAGTGAACTACATAACAAAAACATATCCTAAGCAAGCTTTCAACCGCGAACGTCGAGTCTTGTTTCGGCGAGCTTTCCGACGAGCTTCTTCCGACGGACTCCCATCAAGCTCCCGATCTTGTGATGACTTTAACGAGTAGCCGAGCCTTCTCGGTGATCTCCGTGAACCTCCGACGATCTCTTCGGCGAACTTCCGAAAATTTCGATAGGTTCCTGATTTCTTCTCGGTTGGTTCCGGCAGCATCTCCGACGATTCTTCGGACTCTTAAACGTCCATCGATCTTGACTCCGGTATTCTTGCTTTGTGTTTTCTGGTTATCGTAGTTAATCCTGCACACTTAACTCAATAATATGGATTAGATCAATTAACCCATCAATTGATTTCATCATCAAAATCCGAGATTCAACAAAGCAAAGACTCTAGCCAATGAGGCTCTGAATCCCTCCTATTTATAGAGGTCCCCTGTCAAACCCTAATGGGTCCTCCCCTAGTGGGTATTGGATCTGCATCAAATAAGACAAGGGCTCCGTCGGATATCTCATATTTGAACCTCTACTCATCGCAATGCCTACCATATGTGTGTGACCCTCTAGGCCCAATATCGAGCTGGCCGTGAGTCATACCTGTCAGAACTCCTTCTAACTTAGTGAATTATTATCTCTGTAATAATTCACTCGACTCATCGACTACGGACGTACTAGGCCACTACGCCGTAGTCCCCAAACGATATAGGGGAATCCAATCCATTGGACCTATCTGTCCTCAGTTACCGTGTACCTATAGTCCCTCATCCATCTAACATCCCAGAGACCGTATATCGAGCATGGTGTTGTCAGACTCATACGGTTTCTACTCGAGTCTCGCTCTAATCGGATTCTCCCGGATAACTCTTTCTCTCTCAACCCGAATGACCCTGGCTAGGGATTTGTCTGAGCAAGAACACATGGGATATTCCTCTCATGACGCTGAGAGTGGATGATCCTCTATCGACACTCAATAGCCCTCGTAAGGTTGACTACCACTCCCAATGACCAGCTGTACTAGATCTGGGACAGCCAAACCTATAAGTCTGGTATCAAAGAGTGGAGCACTCATACAGGACATCCTTGGTGTCTCATGTCTAAGGACTAGATATACCACTAGGACTACGGAATCGCTGTTTGACAATAAGGCATCATCAACCATCCAACATTCCGTAAGCAGATCAATCAATGAACTCATTCTCCAATGAGCACTTGTACTGTATCCCTAGTGTCCCTACACGAGCAGCTATGAGACCAACTGCATCCATCATATGGATGGGTATACAGCACACCAGTCTGTCCGGTTATCACGATGTCCCTCTCGAGTAACCTATGATCGGGATTATTTAGGATATGTATTTAAAGGTGAATCGATCTCATTATCGTGATCTCATCATGATCCGATTCCCATTGCACAAATCTAAGGACATCACAATATATATATATATATATATATATATATATATATATATATATATATTTATGCAATAGTTATAAAGTGATATACGCCAAAATATAATAAGCAAAAAGATTCTATATCAAGTCACACGTGCCATCACTCACGTGATTGGCTTGCTGGGCACCTATGACTAGCAATCTCCCACTTGACCTAAAGCCAACCACCTATGTGTCTGATCCCCATCAGACCCTTGTGACGCTCAAAGACAATCTAAGACAACGGCTTTGTCAGTGGATCTGCAATGTTATCTTCGGATGGAACTCTTTCCACTGCTACATCTCGGGTTACGATCTCTCTGATAAGGTGGAACCTCCTCAGAACATGCTTTGATTTCTGATGAGACCTAGGTTCCTTTGCTTGAGCAATCGCCCCGTTGTTGTCGCAATATAGGGAAGTCGGCTCCTCGCTACTTGGCACGACTCCCAAATCTGTGATGAACTTCTTCACCCAGACTCCCCCCTTTGCTGCATCTTATGCAGCAATGTACTCCGCCTCTATGATCGAGTCAGTAGTAGTATCTTGCTTAGAACTCTTCCAGCACACTGCTCCTCCATTTAAGGTGTACACATACCCTGAATTCGACTTGCTATCATCGACATTAGACTGAAAACTTGAGCCAATGTAGCCTTCAACCTTAAGGCTATTACCTCCATATACTAGTAAAAGATCCTTAGTCCTTCTCAAGTACTTAGGGATACACTTTACTGCTTTCTAGTGCTCCAAGCTTGGATCCGCCTGATACCTGCTCGTGACACTCAAAGCATGCGCTATATCAGGCCTAGTACATAGCATGGCATACATGATAGACTCTATTGCTGAGGCATAAGGTATCATATTCATATTCGCCCATTCTTTTGGAGTCTTTGGGGACATACTCGTTGTCACATCCTGGATTTTATTTTATTTTATATATATCTTTCCATACATTTAGGCTAAATAGATAAACATTACTTTATTCATCATTCATAAACATTTATTACAATTTATTTATTACAATCCATTTATTCATCGAATAATAAATAAAATGGTAAACATAGTGATGTTAACTTCAAGAATCATCCAAGTGGCTCTACCTAGCGATAGAGGAAGGTCCGCTCTCCACTGGAATCCGACTTAGTACTAGAGGGAGGCTGCTCTGAAAATCAAAAACAAAGAAAATTCAGCAACGCTGAGTAGGAACCCCAAAAGTCAACTCAAAATGTATACATGATCAAAATTCAATCAATCATCCCATTGGCGTATATCAAGTACCCGAAGGAGCACTCCCCCAACAGCGGATAGAGAGGCTTTATCCTACGGGATGAGTTTGTGTTCTCCCAACAGCGGATGGAGGCAAACTCATATCACACTCCCAACAGCGGATGGAGTGGTGTCCCACACCCGCCAAAGTGGGGACACGTTCCTCCCAACAGCGGATGAAGGAATCGTCCAACCGCCACGTCTGACGGCCTGCTAATCCCCGAAGGGAATCGCCCTACCTGCTCTCGGCAGAAAAATAATATAATCTCACACTGGACATGTCCATTTCGGGATGAAATAACATATTTAAAACATCTCTTTCAAATATCATCAATATCAAATAATATAAATTAGCCCTCAATTGACTTGAACTCTAGTTTAATCGATTCAATTGAACTCAATTTACTAGAGCCTAACTGAACTGATCTCTAATCCTTATTTAACTAGTCTGGAACCACCCTAGACTAGTATAATTTAGACTAGATTAAGTTCAATTTAGGTTAAACTAACTTGAATAAGTCAATCAATTCGGAATCACCCTGAATTGATATAGACTAATCAAGTCTAGTTTAATTCAATCAATATTTGGGCTCAAGTTCAACAATAATATTGGGCTAGATTGAGCCAGTCCATCTACTGGTCATGTGCATTATGCATGATTGAGCATGCATTACATAAAACTGGTCCAGCCTTGGCCCATGGACTAGTCAAAGCATATACCCATTAAAAACATAAATAAAAATATAATAATACATTAAAAGATAGATGAGGAGAAAAGCTTTAATACGAAGATATAACATTCTCAATTTGACTAGAAATCATAAGACATTAAAAGAGGGACTAGGAGATAAGTTTTAATACAAGGAAATAGCTTTCTAAATTCAAATAAAAATCATGTTTTCAGCAAATAAAATTTCAACATATTCTAGTCATATTTTAAATCATTCAGAATAATATATTTTAAATTTCAGATCAAAGAATATCAAAAAAAGGGATTTTTGATAACATATTCTAGTCTAACAAGATTTTAATCCAGATAAGATTAAAGATAAATTGTAATACAGAAAATATATCATATAAAACATTTACATTTTTAACATATTTAATTCTACAATAAAAACCTTAATCATTGGTCAAAGAATATTATGAAAACTTTAACTGATTACTTTAATACAAAAAAATTGACATTTAAAGAATTGATACACATTTTTCAAACTATAAAACTTTCAACATTTAAAGAATCAAAATAAAAGCTAAAACTTTTAAGAAAGGTAGGGAAACCTACCTCTTGTCAACAGGGTGTAACTCCTCGTTCTCTTGTCAATAGGGTGTAACTCCTCGTTCCTCCCGCTACCAGGCTCGACTAGGTGAGGAACGAAGGAGAGAGATCCCTCCCCTTTAAATTGGAGAAGGTGAGCCTCTATTAAGGGAAATTTATTTTAATTTTCGTATTTGTTTAATATAAATTATTTCCATTTAATATACTAACAAATATGATATCATCATATTTGGAATACTTAATAGTTATTTCCTTAATTCATATCAACAAACAAGGAAGTAGATTAAGATTTCCTTAAATTATAATAACAAGTAAGGAAATAAAATCAATTCCTAACTTAAATATTTGATTTGATTATATTTCTCCCCTCCTATAGGAAATTTGGTCCCCAAATTTAGCTTACCTTAATAGAATAGATGAGGATACTGTTCTCGCATATCTTCTTCTCTTTCCCACTTTGCCTCTTGGTCTGAATGGTATTGCCAACAAATCTTTACCAAAGGTATAATTTTGTTCCTTAGAACATGTTCTTTCCTTTTCAAGATCTGGGTTGGTTATTCTCTAAAAGTGGCATCATCTCGTAGTTGTAGAGGTTGGTAAGATATGACATGTGATGGATCCCTGATATATCTTCGAAGCATTGACACGTGGAATACATCATGGATGCTAGCCAAAGCCGGGGGCAATGCCAATCTGTATGCTACAGGCCCAACCTTTTATAAGATCTCAAATGGGCCAATAAATCTTGGGGCTAACTTTCCCTTTTGACCAAACCTCATAACTCCCTTGGTTGGCGACACCTTTAAGAAGACGTGCTCACCAACTTCGAACTCTAGATCTCTTCGCCTTCGATCTGCATAACTTTTCTGACGACTTTGAGCTATTAATAATCTTTGGCGTATAATTTGAATATTATCAGCATCTTTTTGAATTAATTGAGGCCCCAAAAGCTTCCGTTCTCCTACTTCATCCCAATATACAAGTGATCTGCACTTTCTTCCATAAAGAGCTTCAAATGGAGCCATCTGTATGCTAGAGTGGTAACTATTATTATAAAAAAACTCAATTAGATGTAAGTGCATATCCCAACTCCCACCAAAGTCCAAAGCACATGCTCTTAAGAGATCTTCAAGAGTTTGTATTGTCCTTTCAGATTGACCATCAGTTTAGGGGTGAAAGGCTGTACTAAACTTTAATTGCGTGCCCAAAGATTTTTGTAGACTTCTCCAAAATTTAGAGGTGAATCTTGGATCTCTATCTGAGATAATGCTAACTGACACCCCATGATATCGAATAATTTCCTTAATATATAAGCTTGCTAGTTTATCCAATGAATACTTCTTGTTAATAGGAAGGAAGTGAGCAGATTTAGTAAGTCTGTCTACTATTACCCAAATTCCATCGTATCCTTTCACAGTCTTAGGTAATCCTGTCACAAAATCCATAGTGACTTACTCCCACTTCCATTCAGGAATTGAAAACCTTTGCAACTTTCCCGCAGGTACTTGATGTTCTATCTTCACCTGTTGACATATCAGACATTTAGAGATAAACTCTGCTATATCTCTCTTCATACCACGCCACGAATAGTTTTGGCGTAAATCTCGATACATCTTAGTAGTCCCAGGATGGATATTAAATTTTGATCTATGTGCTTCCTCTAATAATTGCATCTTTACTGGATGGCTTTCAAGAACACAAAGTCGATTGTGGAATGTAATAGAACCATCTTCGGCTTGGAGGAATTCAGGTCTAGATCCTTGAGCTATTTCCTTAACTATCATTTGAAGATATGTATCTTCCTTTTGACCTTCTTTAACCTTTTCCACCAAAAATGATTGTGCCATCAAACACATAAGAAAACCTTTATTTGTCTCCGATTTAAGTTTTAAGTCTGCTAACTCCGTCATCATAGAATTCCTTTGAATATTCATATAAGCTACAAGATTGTAGGTATTTTTGCTTAAGGCATCAGCAACTACATTAGCTTTCCGAGGATGGTAGTTGATATTAAAATCATAATTCTTTAGAAAGTCCAACCACCTTCTTTGTCTCATATTTAAATCTTTCTGTGTGAAAATATATTTGAGACTCTTATGATCTGTGAAGATTTCGAAAGTCAGTCCATAGAGAAAATGCCTCCAAATTTTCAGTGCAAAAATGATAGCTGCTACCTCTAAGTCATGAGTAGGATAGTTCTTTTCATGAGGCTTTAATTGCCTCGATGCATAAGCAACTACCCTCTCGTTTTGCATTAGAACGCAACCAAGCCCTTGTAGTGAGGTATCACTATACACTACAAAACCTTCTCCTCTTGAAGGAATCACCAAGATAGGAGCACTGGTTAATTTCTTCTTCAATTCTTGAAAACTTTGTTGACATTTATCATCCCACATGAAATTTATGTTCTTTTGTGTCAACTTGGTCAATGGTGCTGCTATTTTTGAAAAGCCTTCTATGAATCTTCTGTAGTATCCAGCCAAACCCAAGAAGCTTCTAATCTCTGAAACATTAGAAGGCTGCTTCCATTTTATCACAGCTTCAATCTTGTGAGTGTCAACAGATATGCCAGCGCTCGAAATTACGTGACCGAGAAACATAATTTCATTGAGCCAGAAGTTGCACTTGCTTAACTTGGCATATAGTTTCTCTTGCCTTAGGACTTCCAGAACTGTCTTAAGATGGTGTTCATGCTCTGCTATGCTTTTGGAGTAGATTAGGATATCATTAATGAACACAATTACAAATTTATCAAGATAAGGGTGGAACACCCTATTCATGAGGTCAATGAAGGCAGTTGGTGTATTTGTGAGTCCAAAAGGCATTACTAAGAATTCATAATGACCATATCTTGTTCTAAAGGTAGTTTTCTGTATGTCTCCTTCCCTTATATTTAGTTGTTGATACCCGGATCTCAAATCAATCTTTGAGTATACCTGAGTACCTTGAAGTTGATCAAACAGGTCATCTATTCGGGGAAGAGGATATTTATTCTTTATGGTCACTTGGTTGAGTTGTCTTTCTTCTTCACAAATAGGATAGGGGCACCCCAAGGTGATACACTGGGTCGAATAAAACCCTTGTCCAAAAGCTCTTGGATCTGTTTCTTTAACTCCTCCAACTCAATTGGTGCCATTCTATATAGAGGTTTAGAAATAGGTGCAATACCAGGTAGAAGATCAATTGTAAATTCAATCTGTCTATTTGGTGGCAGTGCAAGTAGATCTTCAAGAAAAACATCTAGAAAATCCCGCACAATAGGGATGTCCTTTAATACTGGCTTCTTAGATTCTTCTCCAGAAATGAAGGCCAAGTATCCCTGACATCCTTTCAGTAATAGTTGGGTAGCACTCAAGGTTGAAATAATAGAAGGAAAATTTTCTTGAATCCCAATGAACTTGAAAAGTGGTTGATCTAGAGGTGAGAAAGTAACAGTCTTCCGAAAATAATCGACACTTGCATGGTATGCTGAAAGCTAGTCCATACCTAAGATAGCGTCGAAATCTTGAAATTCTAGTAGAATAAGATCTACTAGCAAATCGTGACTTTCAATAGTAATAACATAGTTTCTATATATCTGATCAACTATCAAAGAGTTTCCAACCGGTGTTACTACCATTAATGCATTATTCATTATCTCATGATTCTTATGTAATTTCATAGCAAAATAGGGTGATATAAAAGAATGCGTAGAACCAGAATCAATAAGCACAGAGGCTGGCATACCACAGAGTGTGATGATACCTTTAATAATAGATCCCGAGGCTTCAGCATCTTGATGAGTCAGTGCGTAGACTCTTGCTTGTCCTTCCTCTCTGGGTCATAGCTGTTGTTTGGGGTGGAGCTCGGCGTTGATGTTGCTTCCGTGGGCAATCCTTTGACATGTGCCCCTGTTGTTGACAATAAAAACATACACGTTGTCCCATGGGGCATGAGGTGAAAATATAATCTGTCTTCCCACAGAAATAACATCTTATAACAACTTGATTGCTAGGAGCTCCTAGTTGTTGATGCCCAAACTGTTTGCCTTTTCCTTTCTTTGAGGGTCCAGAATGTGATCCCCCATACGTAAATGGTGTAGCACTAAAAGGTCGCTTTCGATCCTTTGCTTGTTGTAATTCATTATCCAATTTCTCTACCACCAAAGCTCGATTTAACACTTCAGAATATGTTGGTAAAATCAGTACTGCAACAGACTTTTTAATTGATGATCGAAGTCCCCTCTCAAAATGACGAGCTCTTTGGCTTTCATTAAAAGCAATATGTGGAGAGAACTGAGCCAACTCAGTGAAATGATGATCATATTCCATTACAGTTCTATTTCCTTGGTGGATACTAAGGAACTCTTGTTGTTTCTCAAAGCGAACTGAATCAGGAAAGAACTGCTCATAAAATGCATCTTTAAACTGCTCCCAAGTTACCACATTACCTCCTGCCTCTAACATCCTCCTTTTTGAGGTCCACCAAGTGTCTGCCTTCCCTTCCAAAATGAAAGAAGCGAAAGGCACTTTCTGATTTTCCCTACATTCGATAGCTTCGAATGTCTTTTCCACTTGACGAATCCAACATTCAGCAAAGATTGGGTCTGGCTTGCCCTCAAAAATTGGTGGTCCCAATCTCTTAAAGTGATCTAAAGTATTATTCCTACCCCGTGGAATTTCATCTCGTTCCTCTTGACGCTCAAAGTATCCTCTAATAGCATTGAGGACTCCGTGTACGTCACCTTGAGCATTAACGGGTGCTGGGGCATGAGGGGCATTCTGTGAAGTCGGAGAAGCTGGCCCATAATTAGTGACAGGTGTACGGGAGGACTGGGTTTGCTCTACGATGCGTGGAGCTTCCAAGTTATTATTTGTTTAAACACTTCTCCGAGTGCGTAGACCAATAGCATTGCGACCATGAGCACCCCGAGTGATAGGACCACTAATCTCTGGAATTGGCTCCATTACTCCTATAATATGTTAAAGACAATCATCGGTTAGAGTCAATCAAGGGAGCTAATACACCTACAGGCCCTAGACCATGCTCTGATACCATAAAAGATGTCACATCCTGGATTTTTTTTATATATATATATATCTTTCCACATATTTTGGCCAAATAGATAAATATCACTTTATTCATCATTCATAAACATTTATTACAATTTATTTATTACAATCTATTTATTCATCGAATCATAAATAAAAAGGTAAACATAGTGATGTTAACTTCAAGAATCATCCAAGTGGCTCTACCTAACGATAGAGGAAGGTTCGCTCTCCACTGGAATCCGACTTAGTACTAGAGGGAGGCTGTTCTGAAAATAAAAAACAAAGAAAATTCAGCAACGCTGAGTAGGAACCCCAAAAGTCAACTAAAAATGTATACATGATCAAAATTCAATCAATCATTCCATTGGCGTATATCAAGAACCCGAAGGAGCACTCCCCCAACAGCGGATAGAGAAGCTTTATCCTACGAGATGAGTTTGTGTTCTCCCAACAGTGGATGGAGGCAAACTCATATCACACTCCAAACAACGGATGGAGTGGTGTCCCACACCCGCCAAAGTGGGGACACGGTCCTTCCAATAGCGGATGGAGGAACCGTCCAACCGCCAAGTTTGACGGCCTGCTAATCCCCGAAGGGAATCGCCTTGCCTGCTCTCGGCAGGAAAATAATATAATCTCACACTGGTCATATCCATTTCGAGATGAAATAACATATTTCAAATATCTATTTCAAATATCATCAATATCAAATAATATAAATTAGCCCTCAATTGACTTGAACTCTAGTTTAATCGATTCAATTGAACTCGATTTACTAGAGCCTAACTAAACTGATCTCTAATCCTTATTTAACTGGTCTGGAACCACCCTAGACTAGTATAATTTAAACTAGATGAAGTTCAATTTAGGTTAAACTAACTTGAATACGTCAATCAATTTGGAATCACCTTGAATTGATATAGACTAATCAAGTCTAGTTTAGTTCAATCAATATTTGGGCTCAAGTTCAACAATAATATTGAGCTAGATTGAGCCAGTCCATCTATTGGTCATGTGCATTATACATGATTGAGCATACATTACATAAAACTGGCCCAACCCCGGCCCATGGACTAGTTATTGCATATACCCATTAACAACATAAATAAAAACATAATAATGCATTAAAAGATAGATGACGAGAAAAGCTTTAATACAAAGAAATAACATTCTCAATTTGACTAGAAATCATAAGACATTAAAAGAGGGACTAGGAGATAAGTTTTAATACAAGGAAATAACTTTCTAAATTCAAATAAAAATCATATTTTCAACACATAAAATTTCAACATATTCTAGTCATTTTTTAAATCATTCGCAAAATTTTATTTTAAATTTCAGATCTAAGAATATCAAAAAAAGGGATTTTTGATAACATATTCTAGTTTAACAAGATTTTAATCCAGATAAGATTAAAGATAAACTGTAATACAGAAAATATATTATATTAAACATATACATTTTTAACATATTTAATTCTACAATAAAAACCTTAATCATTGGTCAAAGAATATTATGAAAACTTTAACTGATTACTTTAATACAAAAAATTTGACATTTAAAGAATTGATACACATTTTTCAAACTATAAAACTTTCAACATTTAAAGAATCAAAATAAAAGCTAAAACTTTTAAGAAAGGTAGGGAAACCTACTTCTTGTCAACAGGGTGTAACTCCTCGTTCTCTTGTCAACAGGGTGTAACTCCTCGTTCCTCCCGCTGCTAGGCTCTACTAGGTGAGGAACGAAGGAGAGAGATCCCTCCCCTTTAAATAGGAGAAGGTGAGCCTCTATTAAGGGAAATTTATTTTAATTTTCGTATTTGTTTAATATAAATTATTTCCATTTAATATACTAACAAATATGATATCATCATATTTGGAATACTTAATAGTTATTTCCTTAATTCATATCAACAAACAAGGAAGTAGATTAAGATTTCCTTAAATTATAATGACAAGTAAGGAAATAAAATCAATTCCTAACTTAAATATTTGATTTGATTACACTCGTAGAAAGCGATATCCCATGTCTCATCGGTATGAGACCTCTCTTAGAATTTTTCATGCCAAACCTTTTGACAATGGTTTCTATGTACCTGGACTGGTGTAATATCCCTCACTTTTGAAAATTTATTAATAAGGATTTATATGTAAATTGGAGGATCTATATGTAAATATAAAAATTTCAAGGACTAAACTATTAAGTTGCAAAAAGAAAAAAAAAGTAAAGAAAACCAAAAATTTTGGTTTTATCCCACCGCCTCCCACGTTCTCTGTTCCCAAAACAGAGAGAGGAGCTGTGGGGCGTGGGGAGAAGTAGAAGAGAAGTAGAGGGAGAAGAGAAGAAAAGAAGAAGAAGAGGGAAAAGACGAGAGGAAGAAGATGGAGAAGAGAAGAAAAGAAGAAGAAGAAGAGAGGGAAGAGAGATAGCTGCAGCAGTTAGGGCTGCAGCACCTCTATTTCGTGTAGGAGGAAACAGAGGAGTTCATGTGTGGGGCGTGAGAAGGGAAGAAGAAGAAAAGAAGAGAAGCAGAAGAAGAAGAAAAGAGGAGGTGGCTGCGGCAAGGGTTGCAGCGAGGAGCTGTGGGGCGTTGGGGAGGAGAAAGGAAGAAGAGGAGAAGAAGAAAAGAAGAAGAAGAGGGAAAAGAAGAGAGGAGGAAGAAGAGGGGAGAAGAGAAGAAAAGAAGAAGAAGAAGAAGAAGAGAGGGACGAGGGAGAGGAAGGAGAGATAGCTGCAGCAGCTAGGGCTGCAGCACCTCTGTTTCATGTAGGAGGAAACAAAGGAGTTCATGTGTGGGGGCGTCAGGGAGGAGAAGGGAAGAAGAGGAGAAGAAGAGAAGAAGAGAAGCAGAGGAAGAAGAAGAAGAAGAAGAAGAAAAGAGGAGGTGGCTGCGGCAAGGGCTACAGCGAGGAGCTGTGGGGCGTTGGGGAGGAGAAAGGAAGAAGAGGAGAAGAAGAAAAGAAGAAGAAGAGGGAAAAGAAGAGAGGAGGAAGAAGAGGGAGAAGAGAAGAATAGAAGAAGAAGAAAAAGAGAGGGAAGTGGGAGAGGAGTGAGAGGTGGCAGCAGCTAGGGCTACAGCACCTCTGTTTCCTGCAGGCGGAAACAGAGGAGACGAGGTGTGGGGGCGTTGGGGACGAGAAGAAGAAGAAGAGGAAAAAGAAGAAGAGAAAAAGAGAAAAAAGAAGGATAGCTGCGGCATGGGCTGCAGTGAGAAGGTGTGGGGTGTCGGGTAGGAGAAGGGAAGAAGAGGAGAAGAAGAAGGAGAAGAAGGAGAAGAAGAAGAAGAGGAAAAGAAGAAGTAGAAGCGGGTGAAGAGGCGACACCTCTGTTACCTACAGGAGGAAACAGAGGAGAGGAGGTGCTGTTCGTCGGGGAGAAGAAGAAGAGGAAGAGAAGAAGAAGAGGAAGTAGGAGAAGAGGTTGTGATACCTCTGTTTCCTGCAGAGGAAACAGAGGAGAGGGTGTGTGTGACGCCGGGGAGGAGGAAGGAAGAAGAAGAGGAGAAGAAGAAGAGAAGGGAAAGGAGGAGCTGCGGCTGCGGCGGTGGCAGCTGCAGCTGGACGAGAAGGAGAGGAAGAGATGGTGAGGAAGAAGAGAAGAAGAATAAAGGAAGGAGAAGGAAGAGGAGAAGGGAAAGAAGCAGCTGCGGCTGCGGCTATGGCAGCTGTAGCTGTGGCAGGGAAAGAGGAAGAGGAAGGAAGAAGAGAAGGAGAGGAAGAAGAGAAGGGGAAGAAGGGGCTGCGGCTGCGGCGATGGCAGCTGCAACTGGAAGAGAAGAAGGAGAGGAAGATGAGCAGGGGAGGAAGAAGAGGCTGCGGCCGTGGCTGAGGCTGCGACTGCAGTAGTGCAGCCGGGAAAGAAGAGAAAGGAAAAGGGAAGAAGAGAGGAAGAGCAGAAGGGGAGGCAGCTGCGGTAGTGGTAGCTGCAGGTGGAAGAGAAGGAGAGGAAATAGAGCAGGGGAGGAAGAAGAGGTTGCGGTTGTGGTGGCTGCGGCCGTGGCTGCGACTGCGGCTACGGTTGCGACATTGGCTACAGTAGCTACGGCAACGGTGGTGGTTGCAGCAGCTGCTTTTGGGAAAGAGAAAGAAAGGAAAGGGAAAAAAAAAAAGGGGCTATGGCCGTGATTACGGCTGCGGTGGTGGCGGCTGCGTCTGCGGCAGTTGTGTTTGGGAAAGAAAAAGTAGGAATGAGAGAAGGGAGGAAGGAAGTAGTGCAGTGGAAGGGGCTGCGGTTGTGACAGCAACTGCAGTCATGGCTACGACTGTGGTAGTGGCAACGGCGATGGCTACGACAGTTGTGTTTGAAAAAGAAAATGGAGGAATAAGAGTAAGAGAGGGTAGGTGACTATGCCTCTATATTCTGCATGAGCTGCAGTTGTGGAGAAAAAAGAGAAGACATGTAGAAAACGAAACAGGGAGAGGACACGGAGGAAAAGTAGTAGGATTTGGGCTGACACCTTCTTTGGATCTTCGGATCAAAATCTTTGAAAGGCAAGTGTTCTAATCCATCCTATTGCAAGCTTTCTAATCTTTTCTCTTGCAAATGTTTCGATCCTTTCTATTGCAAATGTTTCGATCCTTTCTATTGCAAGTTCCCGATCGTTTCTCCTATAATTGTTCTTTTTTTTTATTGCAAGTGTTTCGATCCTTTCTATTGCAAGTGTTTTGATCCTTTCTATTGCAAATGATTCGATCCTTTCTATTGCAAGTGTTCCGATCCTTCCTATTGTAAGTTTTCTAAACTTTCCTATTGCAAGTGTCCTAATCTTTCCTTATTGCAATTTTATCTCTACATTTGCTTTGAATATGAGGAACTTTGAATTGTTCTAGCCTTGCATTTGTTATATCTCATGTTTAGACGTAACGATTCGAATCTGTGCAACTTTTGAGATTATTGCAATGTCATAGGCATGAAGAATTCTAGTGATTAACCTCCCATATGGCAATATAGTATCTTTAGTCATAATATCCTGCATGTGTTGGCGAATTAAGTACCCAAAACAATCATGCTGACCGGTCATAATCCAATACATGGTTCCTATTTCTATTTGACTTATTTCGTCAAGATGAAATTGTTTGGGGAATATGATGCTTGTGATAATGTGATAAAGAATTTTAGAGTTAAAAGGCAGTAAGTGTTCACAGCTCTTGGGTAGGAAGTCAAGGTTTGGATTTGCAAAAATTGTTTTCACGGCTTCGGTATAGGTTGCTCCTATTGTTTTGACGTCCCATTTACCTTTAAAATAGCATCCCCTATCTTTTTCAGTTCTGCCAATTAGCTCACAAATAGTGCCGTCAAATATTCTAATGGGTGTTCCTAGAAGGTAAGTGCTTAGGCTATCGTTGTCCTCATAAAGGTTGGCATAGAACAATCTAACTAATCGCGGATAGATTGGTTCATCTATTTGTAGTAGAGGTAGAGCTTCTAGGTGTGCAAACCACCTAATGGGTTCTAAGTCCTCTAGTTCATCCAGATCAACGTATTTTCCCTTATGGATACATCGTGTTTCAAATTTTGGAAAGCTAAGGGCTACCTCTTTTGATCTAAAAAGATCATGGTCAAATGAATCTCCTTCAATCCTTTTTCCTTTTGATCTCTTAGGAGCCATAATCTAGACAAGATGATGATGAAATTGTGAAAAATAAGCAAGGAAAAGAGGAAAGAAAAGAAGGAATGGGATACCAAAAAGAGGGATTTCAAGTGTTACCTTATGGAGATTATGTTGAGAGATGGAAAGCTTGGACCACCAAGAATCCTTCTCCAATGCTTCTAATAGTTAGAATGAGGGTTAGAGGGAATGGGAGAGGGTTTTGAGAGTGTTTTTTTCGGGTTGGGGGCGGTGTCACCGCCGGCCCTAACCCCTCGGGTTAGTAAGGCTCGCTCGGTCGGTGTCACCGCCAAACCGGTCGGTGTCACCGCCTGGCGCCCGAGCGCCAAGCGGTGCAACCGCCGGATCTGGCGGTGCCACCGCTGGCATCCCGCGGAGGAAAGAAAAAAAATTTTTCTTCCTCCCTTCTGTTTAGCTTCTTCCCTCAAGATCATAAGTTATACTTTAATGGATCATTTTGAATTGAAGAAGAAGGAAGAAATCAAATCCACAAAAGAAAGGAAAAGGACGAGTCATTTTTCGTGAATCTCATTTTAGGGACAATTTAACATGCCTAATTCCCTTCTAATGAATTCAAATTGATCTTCGTTCAAAGCTTTTATAAATATATCTGCTAATTGATGCTTTGTGTCAATGAATTCTAGAACAACATCATTGTTAAGGACATGATCGCGTATGAAATGATGCCTAACGTCGATGTGCTTAGTTCTAGAGTACAGAATTGGATTTTTAGTAAGACATATGACACTAGTATTATCACATTTTATGGGAATGTTTTTAAAGTGAATTCCATAGTCTTCTAATGTATTTTTCATCCAAATGACTTGTGCACAACATGCACTTGCAGCAATGTATTCGGCTTCCGCCGTAGATAGTGCAACTGAATTTTGTTTCTTGGAAGTCCAAGAAACAAGTGCATTTCCTAAAAATTGGCATGTTCCGGATGTACTTTTTCTATCGATCCTGCATCCGCCAAAATCGGCGTCTGCATAAGCTATTAGATCAAAATTTTCAGATTTTGGATACCACAATCCTAAATTTGGAGTTCCTTTAAGATACCTGAATATTCTTTTAACACTCTTCAGATGAGATAATTTAGGATTAGATTGAAACCTAGCGCAAAGTCCTACACTAAACATAATATCCGGTCTAGTCGCGGTGAGGTAGAGTAGACTACCTATCATTCCCCTATATGTTTTTTGATCGAAATTTTCACTATTATCATCCATATCTAACTTAGTCGAAGTACTCATAGGGGTGTTTATTGCTTTTGAATTATCCATGTTAAATCGTTTTAACAGTTCTAATGTATATTTAGATTGGTTAAGAAATATACCATCACATGCTAGCTTGAAACTAATCACTCAAATTTTATCTAAAGAACTTGTAAGAGGAATTCCTCATATCAAGTTCGTCAAAGATAATGTGTGTGATGCATGTCAACTAGAAAAACAAATAAAAGGTAGCTTCAAACCTAAGAACCAAATAAGCACCTCAATGTTAGGATCGGAGTGGCACTAAGAGGGGGGGGAATATTAGTGCAGCGGATTAAAAATTTCGGTTTTGACAAATCTTTCGTATGATAAAAAATCGAACTCAGAAGTGCTTCATTTGAACGCGTGTTCGTAAAGGTATGCAGCAAAGGTAATGAGGAAATAACGCACGTAAGAAGGTTTGCAGTAATGTAAATAGCAAAAATGAAATGCAAATCAGAGATCACGCCGATTTTAAAGTGGTTCGGTCAAATGACCTATATCCACTTGCGAGGCCCTCTTCGATGAGGCTCCCACCTTCCACTAGCAAATCTCTTGAAGGGGAAGGGCAAATACCCCTCTTACAACTCTTTACAAGCAGTTCACACTCTTACATATTTTTAGTAAGAAAGAAGGAGGTGAACACTCTAGCAAATTGATAACAAGACTTGCTAAGACTTTTCTAAGACCTTTCTCTCAATCAATTGCTTCTCAAAAAGTTGTGATCTCAGCTGAGATTTGAGGGGTATTTATAGGCCTCAAGAGGATTCAAATTTGGGCTCCAAAATTTGAATTCTCTTTGGTTCCCGATGTTGGCGGTGCCTCCGCCTGTCAGTGGCGGTGCCACCGCCTGTCAGTGTCTGACATTGACAGTGGACTGGCAGTGCCACCGCCCAGCTCTCGGGTGCTGGGCGGTGCCACCGCCTGGCTCTCGGGTGCTGGGCGGTGCCACCGCCAGACCCTTCGGTTCACTGGTTGGGCTTTAAATTTAGCCCAAACCAAGTCTAATTTTGGGCCCAGATAGCCCCTAACCAGGATATACGAGTATCTCTTAATCCTAATCCTAATTATATGTGAACTACATAACTGAAAACATCCTAAGCAAGTTTTCAACCGCGAACGTCGAGTCTTGTTCCGGCGAGCTTTTTAACGAGCTTCTTCCGACCGTCTCCCAGCAAGCTCCCGATCTTGTGATGACTTTAACGAGTAGTCAAGCCTTCTCGGTGATCTCCGTGAACCTCCGATGATCTCTTCGGTGAACTTCCGAAAATACCGACAAGTTCCTGATTTCTTCTCAGTTGGTTCTGGCAGCATCTCCGACGATTCTTCGGTCTCTTAAACGTCCATCGAACATGACTCCGGTATTCTTGCTTTATGTTTTCTGGTTATCGTAGTTAATCCTGCACACTTAACTCAATAATATGGATTAGATTAATTAACCCATCAATTGATTTTATCATCAAAATTCGAGATTCAACAATCTCCCCCTTTTTGATGATGACAATCAATTGATGACGGAGTTAAACATAACTCCCCCTATCTATATGCCATATTATGAGAAGATAAAACACTTGAATTTCATCCCATTGAATTCAAGCATAAACTGATAAGTTCTAACCGTTGAACTTATCGTTATTCTCATTAAGCATAAGTAAATACGAAACTTCGATGAAAATCATTTTCAAGTCGAATGATAAGAGACAATTTTTACTACGACAGGAGATAAAGATTTTCAACATGAATTTCATTATATAAATGTAAGGCATGCTTTCAATATGATCAATCAATTTTGTGATATTCTCAAGGATTTTGCAAGGCATATAAGACATTCATATCACACGAGCTTTTGCAATTCATATAAGTCATGCTATCAAAATGGTACAAGTCATCACTTTTCTCCTCCTTTGTCAGCAACAAAAAGGAGATGAGACTTTGAAGCACATACAATTTGTGATCATAAAATCATTAGAGAAAAAAATCCAGCATTAAGATTAATCATTCAAATTTGCCAGAAATATTTATCCATAATTCATCTAAAAAAAACATTCATTAAGAAGAAAAAAAATCAGCATATATCCAGAATTTTAAAAATACATCTAAGAAGAAGGTTCAGTTTTCGTTCAAAAGATGACAAGCTTCGAACTTGATATTAAGAGTAAACAGAACAGGATAAAAAGATACATCAATTAATCCTTAGGAGGTAATCCATAGTGCTGATACATAACATCTATTTTTTGATTCATTTGTCGTAGTTCCTTCAAAATTTCAATTTTTTGGAGTTGAATTTGTTCTTGCTGAGATTTGAGTTGGTCTTGTTGGAATTTGATCTGAGACAGTTCGACCATAATGAGTCCTTCAGAGGATGAAACAGGAGCTGAAGGTGCTACGCCAAAGGGACTAGGAGGAGGAGATTCATTTCCCCTAAAAATTGGTGTTTCAGGTTGTTCTACTGGTGGAGGAATAGGATCAGTCCTTCTAGGTTGCCTTACCCATATCCCATTGTTAAATGTGCACCTAAGTCTCTTTAGTAGATTTTTATTGATGATGTTATATCTATCACTTTGAATTGTTTCTTCATCGGGTGGGATGCAAATGTCATAGGCACGAAGAAATCTAGTGATTAACCCCCCATATGACAACATAGTATCTTTAGCTGTAATATCCTGCATGTGTTGCCGTATTGAGTATCCAAAATAGTTATGTTGACGGGTCATAATCCAATGCATGGTGCTTATCTCTATTAGACTCATTTCATCAAGATGATATTGCTTAAGGAATAGTATGCTTGTTATGATATGATAAAGAATCTTAGAGTTAAAAGGTAGTAAGTGTTCACAACTCTTGGGTATTATTCCGAGGTCCGAGTTTGCAAAAATAGTTTCGACAGCTTCGGTGTAAGTAGCTCCTATTATATTAACATCCCATTTACCTCTAAAATAACAGCCCCTATCTTTTTCAGTGATTCCAATTAGTTCACAAATAGTATTATCAGAAATCCTAATTTGTGTTCCTAAAAGGTATGTACTTAGGCTATCGTTATCTACCCATAGGTTTACATAAAAGAGCCTAACTAACCTGGGATAAATTAGTTCATCTATTTGTAGTAGAGGTAGGGCCTCTAGATGAGCAAACCACCTAATGGGTTCTAAGTCTCCTAGTTCATCGAGATCAATGTGTTTACCCTTATGGATACATCTTATTTTAATCCTAAGGGCCTCTTCTTTGGATCTAAAAAGATTGTGGTCATATGAATCTCCTTCAATCCTTTTCCCTTTTGATCTCTTAGGGGCCATTGTCTAGACAAGATGATAGAAAAAAAAATATGAAATTGCAATGAGTAGGTAAAACAAGAAGAAGGGGTAGGAAAGATTTTACCTTATGGAGTGTTTCTTGGAGGATGGAGAGCTTGGACCAATAAGAATCCCTCTACAAGACTTCTAGAGGTTAGAATGAGAGTTAGGAAGTTTTTGGGAGAGTTTGAGAGAGGTCTACACGAGTTGGGGGCGGTGTCACCGCCAGCCCTAACCATTTGGAATTTATAGGGTGTCTCGGGCGGTGCCACCGCTTGGCGCCCGAGCGCTCAGGCGGTGCCACCGCTGGCGTGCTGCGGAAGAAGAAGAAAAAAAATTTTTCTTCCCCCTTTTGGTTTTCAGAGGTGTTTGACTCAAGATAGGTTAAGATAATGAGTTGTACTTCAATATGTCATTTTGAATCGAAGGAGAATGATGAAGTCAAATCCATAGAAGAATGGAAAAGGATGAGACATTTTTTGGAAAATATATTCAAACAAGCTTATTTTTAGGGACAATTTAACATGCCTAGTTCCCTTCTAATGAATTTAAATTGGTCTTCATTTAAAGCTTTTGTAAAAATATCTGCCAATTGATGCTTTGTGTAAATAAATTCTAAAACAACAATATTGTTAAGGATATGATCGCGTATGAAATGATACCTAATATCGATATGCTTAGTTCTAGAGTGCTAAATTGGATTTTTGGTAAGACATATGGCACTAGTGTTATCATATTTTATGGGAACGTTTTTGAAGTGAATTCCATAGTCTTCTAATGTATTTTTCATCCAAACAACTTGTGCACAGCATGCACTTGCAGTAATGTATTCGGCTTCCGCCGTAGATAGTGTAACTGAATTTTGTTTCTTGGAAGTCCAAGAAACAAGTGCATGTCCTAAAAATTGGCATGTTCCGGATGTACTTTTTCTATCTATCCTGCATTTGCCAAAATCTGCATCTGCATAAGCTATTAAATCGAATTTTTCAGATTTTGGATACTACAATCCTAAATTTGGAGTTCCTTTAAGATACCTAAATATTCTTTTAACACTCTTAAGATGAGATAATTTAGGATTATATTGAAACCTAGCGCAAAGTTCTACACTAAACATAATATCCGGTCTAGTCATGGTGAGGTAGAGTAGACTACCTATCATTCCCCTATATATTTTTTGATTGAAATTTTCACTATTTTCATCCATATCTAACATAGTCGAAGTACTCATAGGGTTGTTTATTGCTTTTGAATTATCCATGTTAAATTGCTTTAATAATTCTAATGTATATTTAGATTGGTTAAGAAATATACCCATCACTAAGTTGTTTGATTTGTAATCCCAAAAAGAAAGTTAATTCACCCATTAAACTCATTTCAAATTCATAACTCATACATTTGGCAAATGTTTCACATAGTGATTCATCCGAAGAGCCAAAAATAATATTGTCAACATAAATTTGTACAATAAGAAAATTATTTTTAAAATGTTTGATAAATAATGTAGTATCAACCTTGCCTTTGGTAAAATTATTTAAAATAAGAAAGGAACTAAGCCTTTCATACCAAGCTCTAGGAGCTTGTTTCAAGCCACAGAGAGCCTTAGTCAATTTGAATACATGATTAGGAAGAAGAGAATTTTCAAATCCGGGAGGTTGTTCGACATATACTTCTTCGGAAATAAAACCATTCAAGAAAGCACTTTTGACATCCATTTGAAATAGTTTAAAATTATTACTACTAGCATAGGCAAGGAGCATCCTTATGGCTTCTAATCGAGCCACGGGAGCGAAGGTTTCTTCATAATCGATACCTTCTTCTTGGTTGAAACCTTTGGCCACTAATTTAGCCTTGTTTCTAACCATGATACCATTTTAGTCTTGCTTGTTTCTAAAGACCCATTTAGTACCAATGACTAAATGGTCACTAGGTCTAGGAACAAGCTTCCATACCTTGTTCCTCTCAAATTGATTTAATTCCTCTTGCATTGCAATAACCCAAAAATCATCTTTTATGAACTCGTCAATGCATTTAGGTTCGATTTGAGAAAGGAAGGCAGCGTTAGCATAAAAATTCTTGAAAGAGGAACGAGTTTGAACCCCTTTTGATGTATCTCCTATAATTAGCTCCTTTGGATGAGCATCTATATACTTCCATTCCTTGGGTAAGGAAATTTCGGAAGAAGGTGCATCCAAGTTGCTATTTTGAGGAGGGGGTTCATTTAAATTCAAATTATCAAAACCAAGATCCTCATCAAAATCATTTTTCTTTAAATTAGAAATTTCATTAAAAACTACATGAATAGACTCTTCTATCACTAAGGTTCTTTTGTTAAAAACCCAAAAAGCCTTAGAAACGGAAGAGTAACCAAGAAAAATGCCTTCATCGGATTTAGCATCAAATTTTCCTAAGGCATCCCTTTCATTCAAAATAAAGTATTTACAACCGAAAACTTTAAAATAGGAAATATTTGGGGTTTTGTTATTCCATGATTCATAGGGAGTTTTTGATAGGGATGGTCTTATTAGGACTCTATTCATGATGTAGCAAGCCGTATTTACGACTTTGGCCCAAAAATACTTGGGTAGACTATGTTCATTTAACATCGTTCTTGCTATTTCTTATAGATTTCTATTTTTTCTTTCAACTACTCCATTTTGTTGGGGATTCCTCGGAGTGGAGAAGTTGTGATTGTATCCATTAACTTCACAAAAATTTTGAAAGTCACGGTTTTGAAATTCGCCACCCTGATCACTCTGAATTGATGAAATCATGAAACCTTTTTCGTTTTGAGTGAGTTTACAAAATTTAGAGAAACACTTGAAACAATCACTTTTGTGAGCTAAGAAATAGGTCCAAGTGTATCTATTATAGTCATCCACAATTACAAACGCATATTTGCTTCCCCCTAGACTTGTCATGTCAATTGGTCCAAATAAGTCCAAATGAATCAATTGTAATGGTCTAGTGGTGCTAATTTGAGTTTTTGGTTTGAAACTAGTTTTTATTTGTTTACCTAGTTGACATGCATCGCATACTTTGTCCTTAATAAACTTTATATTTGGAATTCCTCGCACTAATTCTCTAGATGAGATCTTAGATATTAGTTTCATGCTTGCATGGCCTAGTCTCCTATGCCAAAGCCAAGCATCATCATTTAAAGCGGAGAAGCACATTTCATTACTTAGTTCATCAAGGTTGATGGTGTAGACATTATTTTATTTTAATGCAATCATAGTTATGTTATGGTTTGGTTTTTCAATAATACACACATTTGATTCAAATCTAACGATATAACCTTTATCGTATAATTGACTAACACTCAAGAGATTGTGTTTCAATCCATCAACTAGTAAGACATCATCAATAGAAAATTTTAATTTCTTACCTATGGTTCCCGTGCCAATGATTTTGCCTTGGTTGTTGTCTCCGAAGGTGACGTACCCTTCTTCTTTGCTAGTGAGCATAGAGAAATGAGATGGATCTCCAGTCATATGTCTTCATCCACTATCTAGATACCATCTCTTGCTCCTAGCTTGTGATGGTGTATGTTTCTACAAGAAGGGATTATTTTTAGGTACCCATTTTCTTTTGGGTGCCTTAAAAACTGATTTAACTTGTTCATCATATTGCATAGAATTGATCATGGTTCCTTTAGGAACCCAAATTAGTTTGTTCGGACTAACTTTCTTGAATGGACATTTATAAGTTTTATGTCCATATTTGTAACAAAAGTTGCAATTGCTTTGGTTCCGAACATATAGGATAGGGCCTTTAATGAAGGTGGTTGGATTTTGGTGAGGACTTCTCACATATCCGATTCCACTTCTTTTAGGAACGTGACCCTTATTTGTAAGGATCATGTTCCAAGACTTGCTACCAACCTCGAATTTCTTCAAGGTGTCCTTAAGTAGCAAGTTCTCCTTTTGGAGAGTTTCTAGATCATGACATTTTATACATGGAGCTAAACTATCATGATATTCAGTCTTTAATTTATCGACATTACAAGTGAGACTATCATGCTCCTTTTTTAGCAATTTGTATTTTCTACTAATTGTCTTACATTCATCGAATAACTCATGGAAGGCATTTAATAATTCATGATAAGGTAAATCTGCATCTATTAAATCCGTTACCTCTTCTCCGATGGCCATTAGCGCCTTCTTCTTTGATGTTCTTTTTTTGGCTTGAGGACAATCGTTCTTGTAGTGTCCTGGTTTTTTGCACTCTTAGCAAATTACTTGGTCCTTCTTGTGTTCAAATTTATTTTTTGTATTATTGTTAAATTTATTCTTTCTTAAATATTTTTTAAATTTTTGAGTCAAAAGTGCACTGTCATTGTCACTGTCCTCATCACTTGATGTTCCTTTCAAGTGGTCTTCTTGTGATGTGAGTGTCATATCCGTCCTGTTCTTTGGAAGGGGGTTCTCGAGCTCGTCATGAGCTTGACATGTCATTTCGTAGGTCATTAGAGACCCAATGAGTTCTTCAAGAGGGAATGTTTTAAGGTCTTTGGCCTCTTGAATGGCCGTAACTTTTGGATCCCAACTTTTAGGGAGGGATCTTAAGATTTTAGTTACTAGTTCAAAGTTAGTAAAATCTTTACCAAGAGCTTTGAGTCCATTGATGACATCCGTGAACCGGGTATACATGTCTCCGATGGACTCACTTGGTTTCATTCGGAAAAGTTCGTAAGAGTGTACAAGGATGTTGATTTTGGACTCTTTCACTCGGCTAGTGCCTTCATGAGTGACCTCAAGAGTTCTCTAAATATCAAAAGTCGAATCACAAATTGAAACACGATTAAATTCATTTTTGTCTAGTGCACAAAACAAGGCATTCATAGCCTTTGCGTTTAAAGCAAAAACCTTATTCTCTGATTCATTCCATTTGCTCCTCGGAAGAGAAGATTTTTGAAATCCGTTTTCAACAATAGTTCAAAGCTCGAAATCCATGAAAATGAGGAAGATCCTCATACGAGTCTTCCAATAAGTATAATCCGACCCATTAAACATGGGTGGACGTGTGATAGAATGACCCTCATATATGCCGGAGTAAGCCATCTCTCTTGGGTATCAAACCAAATATGAGAGTGAGCCTCGCTCTGATACCAATTGTTAGGATCGTAGCGGCACTAAGAGGGGGGGGGGGTGAATTAGTACAACGGATTAAAAATTTCAGTTTCGACAAATCTTTCGTATGATAAAAAATCGAACTCGGAAGTGCTTAATTTGAATGCGTGTTCGTAAAGGTATGCAGCAAAGATAATGAGGAAAATAACGCATATAAGAAGGTTTGCAGTAATGTAAATAGCAATAATGAAATGCAAACCAGAGATCACGCCGATTTTAAAATGGTTCGGTCAAATAACCTACATCCACTTGCGAGGCCCTCTTCGATGAGGCTCTCACCTTCCACTAGCAAATCTCTTGAAGGGGAAGGGCAAATACCCCTCTTACAACTCTTTACAAGTAGTTCACACTCTTACAAATTTTTAGTAAGAAAGAAGGAGGTGAACACTCTAGCAAATTGAAAACAAGACTTGCTAAGACTTTTCTAAGACCTTTCTCTCAATCAATTGCTTCTCAAAAAGGTGTAATCTCAGCTGAGACTTGAGGGGTATTTATAGGCCTCCAGAGGATTCAAATTTGGGCTCCAAAATTTGAATTATCTTTGGTTCCCGATGCTGGCGGTACCACCGCCTGTTAATGGCGGTGCCACTGCCTGTCAGTGTCTGACACTGACAATGGACTGGCGGTGCCACCGCTAGACCCTTCGGTTCACTGGTTGGGCTTTAAATTTAGCCCAAACCAAGTCTAATTTTGGGCCCAATTGGCCCCTAACCAAGATATAGGATTATCTCTTAATCCTAATCCTAATTACATGTGAACTACATAACTAAAAACATCCTAAGCAAGTTTTCAACTGCGAACGTCGAGTCTTGTTCCGGCGAGCTTTCCGACGAGCTTCTTCCGATCGTCTCCCAGCAAGCTCCCGATCTTATGATGACTTTAACGAGTAGCTGAGCCTTCTCGGTGATCTCCGTGAACCTCCGACGATCTCCTCGGCGAACTTCCGAAAATTCCGACAGGTTCCCGATTTCTTCTCGGTTGGTTCCGGCAGCATCTCCGATGATTCTTCGGTCTCTTAAACATCCATCGAACTTGACTCCGATATTTTTGCTTTATGTTTTCTGGTTATCGTAGTTAATCCTACACACTTAACTAAATAATATGGATTAGATCAATTAACCCATCAATTGATTTTATCATTAAAATCCGAGATTCAACACTCAAGACCTTTGTAATTGATCCATATGGACTTGTTCGGACCAATTACTACGTCAAGCCTAGGAGGTAGCAAATACGCATTTATCATCGTGGATGATTATAGTAGATACACATGGACTTATTTTTTGGCACACAAAAGTGAATGCGTTAGGTATTTCTCTAAGTTTTGTAAACTTGTTCAAAATGAAAAGAGTTTTATGATTTCGTCAATTCGAAGTGATCACAGTGGTGAATTTTAAAATCGTGATTTCCAAGAATTTTATGAATCTAATGGATACAACCACAACTTCTCTACTCCAAGAAATCCTCAACAAAATGGAGTAATAGAAAGAAAGAATAAAAACTTACAAGAAATGGCATGAACCATGTCGAATTAGCATAGCCTACCCAAATATTTTTGGGCCGAAGCCGTAAACATGGCATGCTATGTCATGAATAGAGTTCTAGTAAGACCTTTACTCACCAAAACTCCTTATGAGTTGTGGAACAACAAAAAAACCCAATGTTTCATATTTTAAATTTTTTGGGTATAAGTATTTTATCTTGAATGAAAAAGATACCTTAGGAAAATTTGTTGCTAAATCCGATGAAGGAATTTTTCTTGGCTATTCTTCTATTTCTAAAGCATTTCGTATCTTTAATAAAAAGAACTTTGATTATAGAAGAATCTATTCATGTTATTTTTAATGAAGTTTCCGAAGTTAAGAAAAATGATTTTGATGACGATGTTAATTTGATGCTTTGAATTTAAATGAAACCCTTTCTCCATCTAGCAACTTGGATACATCTACTTTCAAAACATCCTTACCCAAGTATTGGAAGTATGTAGATGCTCATCCTAAGGAACTAATTGTAGGAGATACATCTAAAGGGGTTCAAACTCGTTCCTCTCTTAAGAATTTTTATGCAAACGCCGCTTTTCTCTCCCAAATTGAACCTAAATGCATTGATGATGCCTTGAAAAATGATTTATGGGTCATTGGAATACAAGATGAGTTAAATAAATTTGAGAGAAATAAGGTGTGGAAACTTGTTCCTAGGCCAAATGACCATTTAGTTATTGGTACTAAATGAGTCTTTAAAAACAAGCAAGATGAATTTGATATCATGGTTAGAAACAAGGCTAGATTAGTGGTCAAATGTTTCAACCAAGAAGAAGGGATCGATTATGAAGAGACCTTCACTCCTATGGCACGATTAGAAGCCATAAGGATGCTCCTTGCCTATGCTAGTAGTAATAATTTTAAGTTATTTCAAATGGATGTTAAAAGTGCTTTTCTTAATGGCTTTATTTCCGAAGAAATTTATGTTGAACAACCTCCTAGATTTGAGAATGATAATCTCCCTAATCATGTGTTTAAATTGACAAAAGCTCTCTATGGATTGAAACAAGCCCCAAGGGCTTGGTATGAGAGATTTAGCTCATTTCTTATCAAAAATAATTTTTCTAAAGGCAAGGTCGATACTACATTATTTATCAAAAATTTTAAAAATAATTTTATTATTGTTCAAATTTATGTTGATGATATCATTTTCGGTTCCACGAATGAATCTCTATGTGAATCATTTGCTAAAAGTATGAGTCTTGAATTTGAAATGAGCCTAATGGGGGAACTAACCTTCTTTTTAGGCTTAGAAATCAAACAACTAAGTAATAATATTTTTCTTAGTCAAACAAAATATGGTTTAAATTTGCTAAAAAGGTTTAATATTGATAGCTCAAAGGCTATCAACACTCCTATGAGCACCTCCACTAAGTTAGACATTGATGAAAATAGGGAAAGCTTTAATTAAAAAGCTTATAGGGGTATGATAGGAAGTTTACTATACCTCATCGCAACTAGACCGAATATCATGTTTAGTATAGGACTTTGTGCTAGGTTTCAATCTAATCCTAAGATATCTCACTTTAAAGCAGTTAAGAGAATTTTTAGATATCTTAAAGGTACCACTAATCTAGGATTACGGTATCAAAAATTCGAGAACTTTGAACTAATTGTTTATGATACGAATTTTGTTGGATGTAGATTAGATATAAAAAGAACATCAGGAATATGTCAATTTTTAGGACACACACTTGTTTCTTGGTCTTCTAAGAAACAAAACTTGGTTGCACTATCTACAATCGAAGCTGAGTACATTGCAACTAGTGCATATTGTGCACAAGTTGTATGGATGAAAAATACTTTTGAAGATTATAAGATTCATCTTAAAAATATTTCTATAAAATGTGACAACACAAGTACAATATGTTTAACAAAAAATCTCATTCAACACTCTAGAACTAAACATATTGATATTAGGCATCACTTTATACGAGATCATGTCAATAATCATGATGTAATATTAGAGTTTATTGATACAAAACATCAATTAGATGATATTTTTACAAAGCCTTTAAGTGAAGAATAATTTGATTTTATTATAAGAGAATTAGGAATGTTAATTTGTCCAAATGCATGAATTTGTTAAATTTCGTTTTCAGACTTTCTTGATTCTTTGGATCACTCACTTAAATCTTCTCCTCTTATGATGCAAATTTTACATGATGATGTAAATAAGATTGTGTGCTTCATGATAATAAAATGTTTACTTTGATGTTGGAATTATGTGCTTTGATGTTGAAAGGTTCTATGATGTTGTGATCTCTTTAAATAATGAGCATGTTATCATATAATGATGCAATATCATATTTACTTTGATACTGAAAATTTCTATGATGATTGTGATCTCTATTGAATATTGAGAAGTTTTAATCATACATCGGATTCTTAACTTTTGAGTGCTATAAGCACTAATGATATTACCTCATACAAGCAATGATGAAAGGTTATGATGAAACATTTTATAAATGCATGAAGTGTTTATACATATCCTGATGTTTGATACATGGAAGTCATTGACAAATACATCTCTCATGAAAATTAAAGGAATTCCAATGGATATCTTAATCCTTAAAAGATGAATTTTCATGTGTGATAATAAAAGCATGTTTTAACGAATCATTTCTCGTGTGTAATAATGAAAGCATATGTGTGATAATTTTCGTGGGGATTTGATTTCATATGGATATCTCGATCCTTTTCATGAATCCCTCCTCTTTATCAAAATGAAAGCATGTTTTAATGAAAACTTATTTTTCGTTCATAATAGATTCCCTCCTTACCTTCTTTCCTCTTCATCATGCAAAATGTGATGATAAAGGGGGAGAAGTTGTTGGAATTTATTGCTTTAATATTGATAACATTTAATGATAAGAACTTTTGAGTGTGAAACTTGCTTGATTTTTTTTACCACACTTGCATTGTTGAATTGTTCTCCTTTTTATTGATGACAAAAGAGGAGAAATAATACCAAAATGTTGTAAATTGATGACAAATATATGTAATGTATTTCATCATATATACTTGAAATGTTTGCTTGATAAATTTCTTTCATTATGATAAGATATCTGGAGCTTAACTTGCTATTTTACAATTGATATCTTGCCATAAAATGATGAATTGCTATCTTTGTCATCTTTCATATTTGAAATATCATACTTGAAAATGGATCTTATGCCTAGACATCATTTTGATAAATACATGGCATTGTATTTTGAGAATGTTAGATCATAATAGGAATCATGTGTTAGGACTCTAGCTAGGAGAGTCCTAATTGAGAGGGACATTCATGTAAAACCTACCTAAGCCGACCCCTATTAAAGATGTGAAGAGGCCGGCTAGGGTTAGTGTTAAATCTCGGATTTTGATGATATAATCAATTGGTGGGTTAATTGATCTAATCCATATTATTGAGTTAAGTGTGCAGGATTAACTATGATAACCAGAAAACATAAAGCAAGGATACCGGAGTCGAGCTCGATGGACGTTTAAGAGACCGAAGAATCATCGGAGATGCTGCCGGAACCATCCGAGAAGAAATCGGGAACGTGTCGGAAGTTCACCGAAGAAATCGTCGGAGGCTCGCGGAGATCACCAAGAAGGCTCGGCTACTCGTTAAAGTCATCACAAAGATTGGGAGCTTGCAGGGAGTCCGTCGGAAGAAGTTCGTCGGAAAGCTCGCCGGAACAAGACTCGACGTTCGCGGTTAAAAAACTTGCTTAGGATGTTTTTTTGTGTTATGTAGTTCACCTGTAATTAGGATTAGGATTAAGAGATAATCCTATATCCTGGTTAGGGGCCAACTGGGCCCAAAGTCAGATTTGGTTTGGGCTAAAATTAAGCCAAACAATTGAATTGGAGAGCCAGGCGGTGGCACCGCCTGGCTGGGCGGTGACACCACCTTGGCTGGGCGGTTGCACCATCCAGCACCCGAGTGCTGGGCGGTGGAACCTCTAGCACCGGGAACCCTAAGAGAATTCAAATTTTGGAGCCCAAAATTTGAATCCTCTTGAGGCCTTTAAATACCCCTCAAATCTCAGCTGAGGTTACAACCTTTTGAGAAGCAATTATTTGAGAGAAAAGTCCTAGAAAGTATTAGCAAGTCTTGTTTTTCAATTTGCTAGAGAGTTCACCTCCTTCTTTCTTACTAAAAATTTGTAAGAGGTTGAACTGCTTGTAAAAGGTTGTAAGAGGGGTATTTGCCCTTCCATTTCAAGAGATTTGCTAGTGGAAGGTGGGAGCCTCATCGAAGAGGGGCCTCGCAAGTGGATGTAGGTCATTTGACCGAACCACTGTAAAATCGGCGTGATCTCTGGTTTGCATTTTCTTATCGCTATTTACATTACTGCAAACCTTCTTACGAGCTTTATTTCCTCATTACCTTTGCTACACACATTTACGAACACAAGTTCAAGTTAAGCTTTTCAAGTTCCATTTTTATCGTACGAAAGATTTTCTAAAACCGAAGTTTTAATCCACAGCACTAATTCACCCCCCCCTCTTAGTGTCGCTCCGATCCTAACAATTGGTATCAGAGCCCGGTATTTCTCATTTCGGATTTACACCCGAGAGAAATGGCTCTTCATGGCTTTCAAGAGGGCTTATCGGTTGTTCGTCCACCGTTGTTTAACGGGACGAACTATACTTATTGGAAAACTCGAATGAGAGTTTTCTTACTTTCGTTGGATTTAAATTTATGGCACATAGTCGAAAATGGATTTGAAATGTCTTCTCTTCCAATGAACCATTGGAATGATTTGGAGAAGAAGATGTTTTCTTTAAATGCAAAGGCTATGAATGCCTTGTTTTGTGCACTAGACAAAAACGAATTTAATCGTGTTTCAATGTGTGATTCGGCTTTTGATATTTGGAGAACTCTTGAGGTCACTCATGAAGGCACTAGCCGAGTGAAAGAGTCCAAAATCAACATCCTTGTGCACTCTTACGAACTTTTTCGAATGAAACCAAGTGAGTCCATCGGAGACATGTACACCCGGTTTACGGATGTCATCAATGGACTCAAAGCTCTTGGTAAAGATTTTACTAACTTTGAACTAGTAACTAAAATCTTAAGATCCCTCCCTAAAAGTTGGGATCCAAAAGTTACGGCCATTCAAGAGGCCAAAGACCTTAAAGCATTCCCTCTTGAAGAACTCATTGGGTCTCTAATGACCTACGAAATGACATGTCAAGCTCATGACGAGCTCGAGAACCCCCTTCCAAAGAACACGAAGGATATGGCACTCAAATCACAAGAAGACCACTTGAAAGGAACATCAAGTGATGAGGACAGTGACAATGACATTGCACTTTTGACTCAAAAATTTAAAAAATATTTAAGAAAGAACAGATTTAAAAATAATACAAAAAATAAATTTGAACAAAAGAAGGACCAAGTGATTTGCTATGAATGCAAAAAACCGGGACACTATAAGAACGATTGTCCTCAAGCCAAAAAGAGAACATCAAAGAAGAAGGCAATCAAGGCAACGTGGGATGATTCAAGCGCATCCGAAGAAGAGGAGTCCAACACCGAGCAAGTTGCTCATTACGCGCTAATGGCGTTAGGAGAAGAGGTATGTGATTTATTTAATGAAGATTTATCTTATGAAGAACTATCTATCGCTTTTCATGAATTATTTGATGAATGTAGAACTGTTAGCAAGAAGTTAAGTATCTTAAAGAAAGAGCATGCTTTGCTACGAGATAAGTTTGATAGTCTTCAAACTCCTCCATGCTCTAAGTGTGAGCACTTAGAAGCAATAAAAAATGAAAATTTGCTTCTTAATGAAACCTTAAACAAGTTTAAGGTTGGTAGCAAAGGATTAGATATGATCCTTGCACACAAGGGTCACATCGCAAATAGAAATGGAATTGGATTTGTAAAAGGATTACATCAAAATCCTACCACTTTCATAAAAGGACCTACATTACATGTTTCCTCTTATATGAAATGCAACTTTTGTTGCAAATCCGGACATATTGCCTACAAATGCCCATTTAGGAAAATTAATTCACAAAAATTAATATGGGTTCCTAAAGGAACTATAAAGAATTCAATCATAAATAACAAAGTTAGTGGGTCAATTTTTGAGGCACCCAAAATCAAATGGGTACCTAAAAATCATCCTCTTTTGTAGACAAACCCACAAGCTAGGAGCAAGAGATGGTATCTCGATAGTGGATGCTCAAGACATATGACTGGAGATCCATCTCATTTCTCTATGCTCACTAGCAAAGAAGAAGGGTACGTTACCTTCGGAGACAACAACAAGGGCAAAATCATTGGCAAGGGAACTATTGGTAACAAATTTAATTTTTCCATTGATGATGTCTTACTAGTTGATGGATTGAAACATAATCTCTTGAGTATTAGTCAACTATGCGATAAAGGTTACATCGTTAGATTTGAATCAAATATGTGCATTATTGAAAAACCAAATCATAACATGACTATGATTGCTTTAAAACAAAATAATATCTATACCATCAATCTTGATGAACTAAGTAATGAAATGTGCTTCTCCGCCGTAAATGATGATGCTTGGCTTTGGCATAGGAGATTAGGCCATGCAAGCATGAAAACCATATCTAAGATCTCATCTCAAGAATTAGTACGAGGAATTCCAAATATAAAGTTTATTAAGGACAAAGTATGCGATGCATGTCAACTAGGCAAACAAATAAAAACAAGCTTCAAACCAAAAAATCAAATTAGCACTACTAGGCCATTACAATTGATCCATTTGGACTTATTTGGACCAATTGATACAACAAGTCTAGGTGGAAGCAAATATGCTTTTGTGATTGTGGATGACTACTCTAGATACACTTGGACCTATTTCTTAGCTCACAAAAG
The DNA here is from genome assembly GCF_036884655.1 of Musa acuminata AAA Group. NCBI lineage: Eukaryota > Viridiplantae > Streptophyta > Magnoliopsida > Zingiberales > Musaceae > Musa > Musa acuminata. The sequence goes on from NC_088329.1 coordinate 21,785,664, forward strand.
TGATTGCTTTAAGTGTTTCTCTAAATTTTGTAAACTCACTCAAAACGAAAAAGGCTTCATGATTTCATCAATTCGGAGTGATCACGGTGGTGAATTCCAAAACCGTGACTTTCAAAATTTTTGCGAAAGTAATGGGTACAATCACAACTTCTCAACTCCAAGAAATCCTCAACAAAATGGAGTAGTTGAAAGGAAAAATAGAAACCTACAAGAAATGGCAAGAACTATGTTGAATGAACATAGTTTACCTAAGTACTTTTGGGCCGAAGCCGTAAATACGGCTTGCTACATCATGAATAGAGTCCTAATAAGACCATCCTTATCCAAAACTCCCTATGAATTATGGAATAACAAAAAACCAAACATCTCCTATTTTAAAGTTTTTGGTTGTAAATGCTTTATTTTAAATGAAAAGGATGCTTTAGGAAAATTTGATGCTAAATCCGATGAAGGCATCTTTCTTTGTTACTCTTCCGTTTCTAAAGCTTTTCGGGTTTTTAATAAAAGAACTTTAGTAATTGAAGAGTCTATTCATGTAGTTTTTAATGAAATTTCCGATTTAAAGAAAAATAATTTTGATGATGATCTTGGTTTTGATAATTTGAATTTAAATGAACCATCTCCTCAAAATAGCCATTTGAATGCATCTTCTTCCGAAATTTCTTTACCAAAAGAATGGAAGTATGTAGATGCTCATCCAAAAGAGCAAATTATAGGAGATACATCAAAAGGGGTTCAAACTCGTTCTTCTTTCAAAAATTTCTGTGCTAACGCCGCTTTCCTTTCTCAAATTGAACCTAAATGCATTGACGAAGCCTTAAAAGATGATTTTTGGATCATTGCAATGCAAGAAGAATTGAACCAATTTGAGAGGAATGAGGTATGGAAGCTTGTTCCTAGACCAAGTGACCACTTAGTCATAGGTACTAAGTGGGTCTTTAGAAACAAGCAAGACGAAAATGGTATCGTGGTTAGAAACAAGGCTAGATTAGTGGCCAAAGGTTTCAACCAAGAAGAAGGTATCGATTACGAAGAAACCTTCGCTCCCGTGGCTCGATTAGAAGCCATAAGGATGCTCCTTGCCTATGCTAGTAGTAATAATTTTAAACTATTTCAAATGGATGTTAAAAGTGCTTTCTTGAATGGTTTTATTTCCGAAGAAGTATTTGTCGAACAACCTCCCGGATTTGAAAATTCTCTTCTTCCTAATCATGTATTCAAATTGACTAAAGCTCTCTATGGCTTAAAACAAGCTCCTAGAGCTTGGTATGAAAGGCTTAGTTCCTTTCTTATTTTAAATAATTTTACCAAAGGCAAGGTTGATAATACATTGTTTATTAAACATTTTGAAAATAATTTTCTTATTGTGCAAATTTATGTTGACGATATTGTGTTTGGCTCTTCGGATGAATCACTATGTGAATCATTTGCCAAATGTATGAGTCTTGAATTTGAAATGAGTTTAATGGGTGAATTAACTTTCTTTTTGGGATTACAAATCAAACAACTTAGTGATGGTATATTTCTTAACCAATCTAAATATACATTAGAATTGTTAAAACGATTTAACATGAATAATTCAAAAGCAATAACACCCCTATGAGTACTGCGACTAAGTTAGATATGGATGAAAATGGTGAAAGTTTCGATCATGAAAATATATAGGGGAATGATAGGTAGTCTACTCTACCTCACTGCGACTAGACCGGATATTATGTTTAGTGTAGGACTTTGCGCTAGGTTTCAATCTAATCCTAAATTATCTCATCTTAAGAGTGTTAAAAGAATATTTAGGTATCTTAAAGGAACTCCAAATTTAGGATTGTGGTATCCAAAATCTGAAAAATTCGATCTAATAGCTTATGCAGATGCCGATTTTGGCGGATGCAGGATAGATAGAAAAAGTACATCCGGAACATGCCAATTTTTAGGACATGCACTTGTTTCTTGGACTTCCAAGAAACAAAATTCAGTTGCACTATCTACGGCGGAAGCCGAATACATTGCTGCAAGTGCATGTTGTGCACAAGTAATTTGGATGAAAAATATATTAGAAGACTATGGAATTCACCTTGAAAATATTCCCATAAAATGCGATAATACTAGTGCCATATGCCTTACTAAAAATCCAATTCAGCACTCTAGAACTAAGCACATCGACGTTAGGCATCATTTCATACGCAATCATGTTCTTAACAATGATGTTGTTCTAGAATTCATTGACACAAAGCATCAATTAGCAGATATATTTACAAAAGCTTTGAATGAAGACCAATTTGAATTCATCCGAAGGGAATTAGGCATGCTAAACTGTCCCTAAAATGAACTTCACAAAAAGGACTCGTTCTTTTCCCTTCGTTTATGAATTTGAATTCTTCCTTCTTCTTCAATTCAAAATGATCCATTAAAGTATAAATTATGATCTTGAGGGAAGAAGCTAAACAAAAGGAAGGAAGAAAATTTTTTTTCTTTCCTCCGCGTGATGACAGCGGTGGCACCGCCAAATCCGGCGGTTGAACCGACTGGCGCTCGGGCGCCAGGCGGTGACACCGACCGAGTCACCCTTTTAACCCGAGGGGTTAGGGCCGGCGGTGACACCGCCCCCAACCCGAAGAAAGACCTCTCAAAACCCTCTCCCATTCCCTCTAACCCTCATTCTAACTCTTAGAAACATTGGAGAAGGATTCTTGGTGGTCCAAGCTTTCCATCTCTCAACATAATCTCCACGAGGTAACACTTGAAATCCCTCTTTTCTTTTCTCTTTCTCTTGCTTATTTTTCACAATTTCATCATCATGTTGTCTAGAAAATGGCTCCTAAGAGATCAAAAGGAATAAGGATTGAAGGAGATTCATATAACCATGACCTTTTTAGATCAAAAGAGGTAGCCCTTAGCTTTCCAAAATTTGAAACACGATGTGTCCATAAGGGAAAATACATTAATTTGGATGAACTAGAGGACTTAGAACCCATTAGGTGGTTTGCACACCTAGAAGCTCTACCTCTACTATAAATAGATGAACCAATCTATCCACGGTTATTGAGATTGTTCTATGCCAACCTATATGAAGACAATGATAGCCTAAGCACTTACATTCTAGGAACACCCATTAGAATATTTGACAGCACCATTTGTGAGCTAATTGGCATAACTGAAAAAGATAGGGGATGCTATTTTAAAGGTAAATGGGACGTCAAAAAAATAGGAGCAACCTATTCCGAAGTCGTGAAAACAATTTTTGCAAATCCAAACCTTGACTTCCTACCCAAGAGCTGTGAACACTTAATGCCTTTCAACTCTAAAATTCTTCATCACATTATCACAAGCATCATATTCCCCAAACAATTTCATCTTGACGAAGTAAGTCAAATAGAGATAGGAACCATGTATTGGATTATGACCGGTCAGCATAATTGTTTCGGGTACTTGATTCGCCAACACATGCAGGAAATTATGACTAAAGATACTATATTGCCATATGGGAGGTTAATCACTAGAATTCTTCATGCCTATGACATTTGCATTCCACCCGATGAAGAATCTATTCAAAATGATCGATATAACATAATAAATAAAAACCTGTTGAAAAAACTTAGGTGCACTTTTAGCAATGGCATATGGGTTAGGCAGCCTAGAAGGACGGATCCAATTCCTACACCAATAGAACAACCCGAAACACCAATTCTTATGGGAAATGAATCTCCTCCTCCTAGTCCCCTTGGAGCAGCACCTTCAGCTCCTGTTTCCTCCTCTGAAGATATCATTATGGCGGAGCTATCTCAGATCAAATCACAGCAAGAACAAATTCAGAATCAACAAGTTGAAATTTTGAAGACACTACGACAGATGAATGAAAAAATAGATATCATGTATCAGCACTGTGGATTACCTCCTAAGGATTAAATTGATGTATCTTTTTATTCTGTTCTGTTTGCTTTTAAAAACAAGTTCATGTTTGTCATCGATTGTACGATAACTGATCTTTCCTTTAGATAACTACTGTCTTAATCTGCATAGATGATTATGTCTTTTGGATAAACTATTTCTGGCAAATTTGAATGATGAACTTTGATAAATGCTAAACCTTTTTCTATGATCATCAATTAGATGGCTTGTCTCTTTTTGTTGATGACAAAGGGGGAGAAGTGATGACTATTGAAAATCTTTATCTTCTGTGTGATATGAATGTCTTATATGACTTGCAAATCCTTGAAAATATCACAAGATTGATATCATGAAATTTATATTGAAAATCTTTATCTTCTGTCGTAGCAAAATTCGTCCCGTATCATTTAACTTATGATTTTCATCGAAGTTTCGTACTTACTATTGTTTAATGAGGATAACGATAAAGTTCTACGATTAGAACTTATCGGGTTATGCTTGAATCCAATGGGATGGAATTCAAGTGTTTTTTATCTTCTCATAATATGGCATATAGATAGGGGGAGTTATGTTTAACTCCGTCATCAATTGATTGTCATCATCAAAAAGGGGGAGATTGTTGAATCTCGGATTTTGATGATATAATCAATTGGTGGGTTAATTGATCTAATCCATATTATTGAGTTAAGTGTGCAGGATTAACTACGATAACCAGAAAACATAAAGCAAGGATACCGGAGTCGAGCTCGATGGACGTTTAAGAGACCGAAGAATCATCGGAGATGCTGCCGGAACCATCCGAGAAGAAATCGGGAACGTGTCGGAAGTTCGCCGAAGAAATCGTCGGAGGCTCGCGGAGATCACCAAGAAGGCTCGGCTACTCGTTAAAGTCATCACAAAGATTGGGAGCTTGCAGGGAGTCCGTCGGAAGAAGTTCGTCGGAAAGCTCACCGGAACAAGACTCGACGTTCGCGGTTAAAAAACTTGCTTAGGATGTTTTTTTTGTGTTATGTAGTTCACCTGTAATTAGGATTAGGATTAAGAGATAATCCTATATCCTGGTTAGGGGCCAACTGGGCCCAAAGTCAGATTTGGTTTGGGCTAAAATTAAGCCAAATAATTGAATTGGAGAGCCAGGCGGTGGCACCGCCTGGCTGGGCGGTGACACCTCCTTGGCTGGGCGGTTGCACCGTCCAGCACCCGAGCGCTGGGCGGTGGAACCGCCTGGCTGGGCGGTGGAACCTCCAGCACCGGGAACCCTAAGAGAATTCAAATTTTGGAGCCCAAAATTTGAATCCTCTTGAGGCCTATAAATACCCCTCAAATCTCAGCTGAGGTTACAACCTTTTGAGAAGCAATTATTTGAGAGAAAAGTCTTAGAAAGTATTAGCAAGTCTTGTTTTTCAATTTGCTAGAGAGTTCACCTCCTTCTTTCTTACTAAAAATTTGTAAGAGGTTGAACTGCTTGTAAAAGGTTGTAAGAGGGGTATTTGCCCTTCCATTTCAAGAGATTTGCTAGTGGAAGGTGGGAGCCTCATCGAAGAGGGGCCTCGCAAGTGGATGTAGGTCATTTGACCGAACCACTGTAAAATCGGCGTGATCTCTAGTTTGGATTTTCTTATCGCTATTTACATTACTGCAAACCTTCTACGAGCTTTATTTCCTCATTACCTTTGCTACACACGTTTACGAACACAAGTTCAAGTTAAGCTTTTCAAGTTCCATTTTTATCGTACGAAAGATTTTCTAAAACCGAAGTTTTAATCCGCTGCACTAATTCACCCCCCCCTCTTAGTGCCGCTCCGATCCTAACAGTTAGGAGGTTGTTTCTTAGAGAAGAATTAGGAGTTGTAAAGGAATAGGAGTCTTGAGTAGAAGTCCTATTAGGAGTTGGTTAGAAGTAGGAGTCTTGAGTAGGAGTCATATTAGGAGTTAGGGTTTAGAAACCCTATAAATAGTCTTGCATTCCTCCTCTTTTGATAAGTAATAGATAAATCTTTTCTGCAGCCTTTGAGCAGTAACTTGGAGGGAGGAACCCCTATAGAGTTCCAAGGAGGCCGATCCCCTAAAGAGATCAACCCCAAGTTTAGAATCTGCAAGGGTTCTAACACCTAGTATTAGAGCAGCGTTCTTGGCATCTTGCTGCCCTTCCACTGCCATCTATCAGCCCTCCACAACCGCCCAAAGCAATTCTCACAATTGCTTAAAAGATCGTCGCCGAATTCCGCCATCATCTCCACCACCACGGATCATCCTTTGATCTCCCCGTGAATTGCAACAGGTTCTGGTTTTCTACCTTACTGCTGCTGCAATTTAGTTATTCTTATTTGAAAATCCCAAAAAAATTATTCCTCTATTGCTGAATAAACTTTTCGTCATAAAGTTTTCATCTCTACGACGAAACATACATTGCAAAATTCCAACCGTATAGCACCGTCTGTTTGATCTTGATACTGTGTTTTTTCTATCCAAATCTCTACGAAATTTTTATGACATCTTTGACACTTCCTAACAGCAGATTTCCCTTTGGTTTTATCAAAAAATTCTTAATATAAACTATTGATATTTTACGTTTAATCTGATATACTTGAAAATCTGCACTGTAAAATTTCAGCCGCATAGCACTGTTTGTTTGATCTTGATACTATGTTGTTTCTATCCAAATCTCTACGAAATTTTTATGATAGCTTTGACACTTCCTATTAGTAGATTTTCCTTTGGTTTCATCAAAAAATTCTCAATATAAACTACTAATCTTTTATGTCTAATCTGCTATACTTAAAAACCTGGGTTGCAGAAAATTTCAGCCGCATATTATTGCCTTAACCCATCTATTTGCAATCTTTTTTGAATGAAATTTCTTATACACTTCATGGATCATCTTGGCTTCAATCTAAGTTTGATCTATTGAGAAATTCATCTCTAAAACTGATTTTGTGTTGCTGTAAATTTACATCGTAAACCGCTGAAATTTTTCGATGAGAATTCTGCTATCGCAACTTGCACCAATTTCCTTGCTGTTATAGTGCCAAAATTTTCTTGATTAAATTAGTCATCCTTGCTATCATATAAACTGTGATTTTGCTATCAATTCCCTCCTCAATTGTCTCAAGTTTTTGGTGGAAATTACGTCGAGAAACCGCTGTTTCTTCGACGACAATTCTGCTCTTACAAGACAGCACATACTTGCTGCAACTTCCACTGATTTCTATCAAACCTTTGCTGCCATCTATCACAGATCCAAAACTTTCATCCACAGCCCTAAAACTCCACAAAACCACACCCTCAAACTACACCCAAAATAGCCACAAAACAAGCCTAAACCATAGCCTACATCCACCAATCCACCAACCCATTCGACTATCACCTCTCCCAACCAATACATGCCTTTAACCCAACAACAAAAGAGAGATCTTAACATCACAGATTTGGCGACATATACTATGACATCTGAGGAGGTAATCAATGCTAAATTTGAAGCCAAAATGGGATGTTACACTATTGGCCAGTTGGCTCATCAGACTCGGGTCGTGACATTTGGTATCAGAGCCGACCTAGCATTTGGGCAGGGTGAGAGGGCTCGAGTAGGAAAGGGCTACCCGTGGATGGAGTCAAGAACTCATCACGGCGTGGAGTTTATAAACATACAATAATCCTCAAATTCATAAACCCTGTGTAGTTTATAAACATACAATACATCGCTCGATAATTCATAAAAGCTGAACTCATCATCAAAATAATAACCACAACATAAATTCACAAGTGGGGAAGAACGTTTACCATAAGTTCATATCATTACACGAATTAAACTTAACATTCCAGAATTCTAAACATGAGAGATCCTTTAAAATTATACAAAATCCAGATTCATCATCAACTTTTCATTAGATGTAGTGTGTGCTTATACAACAAAAACATATTTACTAATAAAGATCTGCCCAAAATCTTTTAGCTTTCCACTGCCTCGGCCCAATCTTAACATTTAAGCAAGCGACAAGCTATCCTGAAAAATTTATACAACAACGGGGTGAGCATATAAAGCTCAGCAAGTGACTAACATATCCATGTCAAAAGAGGATAATTTCTAAAGAGATAAAGTTTTAAAATGCAAGGCAGAATATAAGAATTCATAGACGTAATATCATTAGATGCAGAATCACGATTGTCATTTCAATCATACATATTTGGTTCATAACAGATGGGGCATAGAGTAATTGGAGCATATCAGTAACGAATGAAACGTTTTGGAGCATATCAATAACAAATGAAACATATCGGAGCTTATCAATGGCATATGAAATGTTCCGGAGCATATCAACGGCGTATGGAACATTTTGAAGCATATCAACAATGAGTGAAACATTTTGGAGCATATAAATAACAAATAAAATGTTTCGGAGCCTATCAGTGGCGTATGAAATGTTTCGGAGTATTTCAACAGTGTATGGAACATTGCAGAGCATATCAATAACAAATGAAACATATCGGAACTTATCAATGGCATATGAAATGTTCCGGAGCATATCAACGGCGTATGGAACATTTCGAAGCATATCAACAATGAATGAAACATTTCGGAGCATATAAATAACAAATGAAATGTTTCGGAGCCTATCAGTGGCGTATGAAATGTTCCAGAGCATATCAACGGTGTATGGAACATTTCAGAGCATATCAATAACAAATACCAAACAGAAGCTCAAACGTCGTCTTTGACGTTGCATTCATATCATTCTTATCCAAAGCATATACATAAACACATAACCATAGCTCTGGATATCATATCAAACATACAGAGGGTGTAGTGGGACCACAGACAGATCGTGATTCATCCATTTCTGAATGACCACCAGACAGAAGTCTCCCACGTTTGGGAGCTCCATCCACCCACGTCTAGGTGAAGTCAGAGGGGGCCGGCAGAGCATCGCAGGCTCTATGCATAACTCCCTTTACCATTTCTGGCAAAGGTTCACATTATCCCACAACACCAAAGTACAAAAGGCAGTATGAACAATAAATAGCATATATCGGAAGCACACGCGGAACAACAAAATGTACATGTGCCTTTACGAGTCAATATGATGCAAGCAACAATCTCTCACAAATGTATTTAGATTGGAATGAAATGAAAGCAAAAGTATAAACAGATTCCAAGCAATCATATATAACTCAATTCAAATAAGAAGGTTAGATGAATTAAATATCCAAAGGAATGAAACTAGAATAGGCACATATCGAAAGCAAATGCGGAACAATGGGATATACATGTGCCTATATGTGTCAATGCAATATAGCTTAAAAGTTACACAAAATGTTTCAAGAATGTAAATAATTTACAAACAAGATCAAACCAGAATTCAAGCACCAACATAAGCCTCAATTGAGTGAAGGGGACTGAATGGAATCTATTTCCAAACAAATGAAACAGAATACGCGAAATCGACCAAAGCTCGATTTCTGACAGAATTCAAGAGGCACATTGAATAAATACTTCAGATTATCAATTATACTCCAACACCCTTAGGAAGTCTACTGTTGAAAGATATATCAATCTATTTTCTGTTGAAATAAGTTTCGTACGAATTATGGTTTCCAACAAGGAGTTACCTTTGATTTGGTAACACAAGGTCAAAAACAAAATAACTGTTTTGCATAATTCATAGGGTCGGATTCAACAGATAATAGGGTAAGCATTTGAATTCCAAATTTTTCAATCAATATGTCAAAAGAAAGGTATACAAGTCTAGTTTCGAATGAAGTCTATTTGGTACAAATTAGAATTTCCAACAGAGACTTATAGGTATTTTAGTATCGAAAGGTTAGAAATTTTGATCCCTGTTCTGCAGCATCTATAGGCTCCTTTGAAACAGACGTTTGGGTAAATATTCGGTGTCCAAAATCCACAAAATCAGTGTCAAAAGAAAGATATAAGAGTCTAATTTTAAACGAGCTAGGTTTTGCCTAAATCCACATTGGTACTAAAAATTATAGCTGAAACAGTGTATAGGGGTCAGTTTACCGAAAAAATTTCAGATCCTTGATTTTATGTCCAAAGAGAGAAATATCAGGTTCTAAGCATAAATCATTAAGAATCAATATAGGAACAGAGACTAATACTTCTGTAGGATAGGGTTAGAACACTTGCCTTTGAGAATTATGACCCTAAATGAGAAGATTTGAACAAGAAACCTCAAAGCCCCAAATTTTTTTTCTTCTTCTTCCCCCTTTTTCTTCTCTTGTTCTTTCTTTCTTTCTCCTGTTCTTCCACGCAGCTGCCTTCTCTGGTTCCTTATGAACGAAGGCAAAGAGGCTTAAACGGTGGAATTTATAATTTTGTGTATTTTTCAGTTTAGTCCTTATATTATTATATTTACAATTAGGTCCTCAAGGTTTACATATAGGTCCTCAGATTTTTTTTTTGAACAAATCTCTCAAATCTTATGAATAAGTTCTTAGATTCATACTTTGGCTCTTTTATCAAATTTAAAATAGATACTTACATTACAACTAGAAACTTATACGAAAATTCAGAAATGAGGGATGTTACACTCTCCCCCCCTTAAACGAAAATTTTAGTCCTCTAAATTTATCATACCTCTATCGATGAAAAGATGGGGATAGACCTTTTTCATTTCCTCCTCTAGCTCCCAAGTTGTTTCCTCTCCAGAATGATGTCTCCAAATTACTTGCACCAGAGTGATGACCCGATTCCTTAGGATATTTTCCTTCTTATCAACAATTTGAGTGGGCTCTTCCACGTAAGATAAATCTTTATCAATCTCCATTTGCTCATACTCAATAATATGAGAAGGATCAGGTATATATTTCCTAATCATCGAAACATGAAATATATCATGGATATGGCACAATGCTAGTGGCAAAGCAATCCGGTAAGCGACTGAACCGACCCTCTCAAGAACCTCGAAAGGTCCAATAAATCTTGGGCTTAACTTTCCTTTCTTCCCAAACCTTATAATGTCTTTGGAAGGGGAGACCTTTAAGAATACAAAATCTCCGATTTCAAACTCAATATCTCGTCTTCTATTGTCAGCATAACTCTTTTGACGACTTTGAGCAGTTTTTAACCTTTTCCTTATAACTTGAATTTTCTCGATAGTTTCTTGTACTTTGTCCAGTGCTAACAACTTTCTGTCACCAACTTCCTCCCAACATATAGGTGTTATGCACTTTCCCCCGTATAAAGCTTCATAAGGAGCCATCTGAATACTTGAATGATAACTATTATTATTGTTAGGATCGGAGCGGCACTAAGAGGGGGGGGTGAATTAGTGCAGCGGATTAAAACTTCAGTTTTAGAAAAATCTTTCGTACGATAAGAACGGAACTGAAAAGCTTAACTTGAAAGCATATTCTTAAAGTTACGCAGCAAAGGTAATAAGGAACTAAAGCATGTAAGAAGGTTTGCAGTAATGTAAATAGCAATAATGAAATGCAAACCAGAGATTACGCCGATTTTAGAGTGGTTCGATCAAATGACCTAATCCACTTGCGAGGCCCCTCTTCGATGAGGCTCCCACCTTCCACTAGCAAATCTCTTGAAATGGAAGGGTAAATACCCCTCTTACAACCTTTTACAAGCAGTTCAACCTCTTACAAATTTTCAATAAGAAAGGAGGAGAACTCTCTAGCAAATTGAAAACAAGACTTGCTAAGACTTTCTAAGACTTTTCTCTCAATCAAATGCTTCTCAAAAGTTGTAATCTCAGCTGAGATTTGAGGGGTATTTATAGGCCTCAAGAGGATTCAAATTTGGGGTCCAAAATTTGGGCTCCAAAATTTGAATTCTCTTTGGGTTCCCGATGCTGGCGGTGCCACCGCCCAGCCCAGGAGGTGTCACCGCCCAGCTCTCGGGTGCTGGGCGGTGCCACCGCCCAGCCTAGGCGGTGCCACCGCCTAGGCCAAATCAGCTCACTAGTTGGGCTCCAAACTTGGCCCAAACCAGTCCAAACTCGGGCCCAATTAGCCCATACTTGGGTTATAGGATTAACACCTAATCCTAACCCTAATTAATGTGTTAACTACGAATTTAAAGACATTTTCTAATCTATTACAAAGTCCGTAAGTCAAGACTTCTTCCGGCGAGCTTCCGGCGAACTTCCGACGGTCTTCCGATAAACTCTCGGAAACCATTCTGCGGACTCCCGGCAAGCTCCTAGACTTCACAATTTGATCTTGGCGAGTTCCAACGAGCTTCTTCGGTAAGCTCCGATCTTTCTCGGTGAGCTCCGCGAACTTCCAATGAACCGTCCGGCGAGCTTCCGAAAAACCCTTCGGCAAGCTCCCTACTCATTCTCGGCTAGTTCCGGCAGCATTCCCGACGAACCTTCGGACTTCCGTCGAACTCTCGAACTCCCAACGAATCCTTCGCGCTTGACTCCAGCACTTTGTTTCGCTTTATGTCTTCATCGTTATCGTAGTTAATCCTGCACACACAAACCAAAACTCTACTCCGATCTAGACAATTATTATAAAGTGAATTGACATTCTGTTGCTCGGCACGTCATTGGTTGGCGCTTCGTCCGATTCTTCGGCGCATCGTCCTCTCTTGCGGCTTGTTGCCCAATCGGCGGTTGACCTCCACAACGCCGATATCCTTGGCGCAATTCCGCTCTTGGCCCGATGCCCAACGTCCGAAGCCTTCTGACATCCAATATCCTAACGTGATCTCCTCCGGCGCAACGTCAATTCCTCCTGCCTTAATTGTCTAATACTGATCGAGTAGACCTGCATCACTCAAAATGCAGTTAAACATCTAAACACAATCAATTAGTTTGATCATCAAAATCTGAGATTCAACAATCTCCCCCTTTTTGATGATGACAACTAATTGATGACTAATGGAGTTAACCTTAACTCTCCGGAGTTTAACTAAACTCCCCCTATCAATATGCCATTGATAGAACACTTGGATTATCCCAAATCCAAGTAACATTCATCACATGTTATGAAAAATATTTAAACCATCATGCAAATATATATAAAATATTCAATTCAATGCATGAAGTCATCAATATACTTCTCCCCCTATGTCATCAACAAAAAGGAGAAGTAGCTCTAGCTATTTTAAAAGATATGCAAGTTTTTGCAACATAAAGCTAGATTTTCATCACAACATATAAGCACAAAAGCATAGCAAGATTCTTAAGTTCAATCATGGCAATTCAACACTTGCTTCTTATGCAAGATTGTACTTTGCTTTTCTTTGCATGTTCTAACTAGCAAAAGCTTTCTCCCCTTTGTTTTTTTCGAAAAGAAGGGAAGAGTACAAGCTAGCCAACATTTAACTTGAGCTAGCAATCTTTCTCCTCCTATGTCATTGCCGAAAAGAAGGAGAGGAACCAATGATTTAAACTTTTACATAAATTATGAATTTGCATCAATCAATATTTCAATCATCACATGATACATACAAGACAAAAATGCAAAGAAATCATGTCATGAAAGACATCAATTGTTAAACATGATATGATAATAGTCTCAAAAATTTCAATTTGCAATACGTGTGATACATTGCAATACTAAAAAATTTAATGCGATGCTTTTAAAGATATCAACCTATTTTTGATACAAAGCATGGCAAGAGCAATTATATTGCAAGTTTTCTAAGTTTTGCATTTTTTGCTTCTTTCGAGATAGCAATTCTTTGCTTCTCTATAAGCTAGCAACTTTTACGATATGCAAGTTTTACTACATACAAGCTAGCAAATTTAAAGATGTGCAAGTTGGCATATTTGCTTTTCTTTGCAATGTGCATGATAGTATTTCTTTGTAATGTTCAAGATAGCAAATTGTACATCATGTTAGCTAGCATATTAAAGATGTTCAAAAAAGTAAGCTCTTTCTTCTCTTTTGAGAAGTGTTATTTTTGCTTCCTTAGCAAAATACCAAACTAGCAAGGGACCATGTTTTACATGAGGCAAGCAAACAATTTGGCAAGTGTTACATTTGTATCTTTTCTTTAGATGTGCAAGAAAGTAAACAAATTTTTGCATTTTCTTGACTTGTGCAAGGTAGCTAATTTATCTTTGAGATTACCCTTTACATCAATTCAAGATAGCACATTAGCAACTTTTTCTCTCCCTTTGTCATTGGCAAAAAGAAAGGAAGATTTTATCATGAATATGTCATCATTGTGTGCATCATTTTTGCATGCATAATAATACCAAATCATCATATATATTTTCAAAACATATAAACTCATCATTATATACATGATTCCAAATCATCATTCATATCATTTCAATCATTATTTCAATCATCACTATAACTCATCATTCACAAATATAAAATCATCTAACATGATACAAACATTTATTTTCAAAATATTTATCAATATTTTCATGTATGATAATAAAGTATTCATGATACACATCATATGCAATAAATACATCATGTACATCATTATCATAGGTATTGCATACATCATTTTAACTTTATGAATATTTCATCATTGCATGCATCACACCAAAACATTTCAAGTCATGCAAGCCATAAATACAAAGAAATCATGTCATGAAGGATAAAATCATTTGAATACCAAAAGACATGATTCATATAGTAAATATCTTCTTTAAATAAAATATCAAGAAAAATCATAGGAGTACAAAGAAGAGATCTTGTTTTAAAAGAAAAATCAAGTAATAATTCCAAGAACTCACAAGAAAAAATCATGATTCATTTAGAAAATCTCCTCTCAAGAGAATATCAAGTAAAATCGTAGAAGATCGATTAATGAGAAATTTTGATTTATAATAAAATCTCATGTATCGAATGTCGAGAAATCAAAATGATGATTTATATAAAAAATATCACAAGTTATATTCAAGAGAAAAATCATCATTCATTTACAACTTATTCAATTTGTCACATCAATATTTCTTAGATATGCATGATACCAAAACATGGTTTTAAATCTTTAACATATAATATGCATAAATTGAAAGGAGAAGGGAAGAATTCAAACGTACAAAGATTTCAACAATCTCATAAACAAATGTAAGACCAAGTCATGAATCTAAAATTCCATGAATCAAAATGATCATCAAAGGTAATCTCATGTTATTCCAAGAAATCAATATCATGATTTTGATAAAACTCATTTCAAATTTAAATCATCAAAATCATCAAAATATCAACATTACTTTCAATAAATTCAAAATGGTATACATAGATTTATCATAATAAACATCAAGATCAATAGGATAGAGAAAAATAATTTTTCAAAGAAAAATATTTTCCTCTTTTTAGTTGTTTCAATTCATGTGATTTTATTTCACTTATACCAAATAAAAACATATATAATGTTTAAAACCGAAAGTGTAAGATTTATTATAACAAAGATTAATAAGGCGCTTTCATTATGGTAAAAATCAATAATCCATAAATCACAAGATTCATATGCATAATTTTGAAATTTATTAAGCATGATCATTATGCATGACACTCAAACATGGTTTCAAAATGTTTAATATTTTCATTACATCATTATGCAAGCCAACTTACAAAATCATGTCATGATATCAAGAAAATTCAAGAAGGACATGATTCATTCAATAAATCCTTTTAATAGAGCAAAAGAATTATATAACCAAGGATCATGATTAAAATATATCAATATCATAGATCAAATCATGATTCATGATTCATCATAAAGCAAATTAATTTTCAATCATCTCATAAGGGCTTTAAAGAATTTTTGAAACATAGGAGAATGATTAATTTAAGCATGCAAAGTTTCAATCAAATTCAAGTCATGAATACCAATACTTTCATATTGTGATTATCAATTCATAAATACCAAAAGATATTATTTGTGATTCCAATTTTGCAAGATCAAGATTATGATTTAAATAAAACTTATTCAAATCAAATTGGTAACTTGAAACTCATAATCAAGTCATCAAAATCAATTTCGAGATTCACAAAATATCATGAAATCATTAATCTCGATCCGATGGGAAAAGTATTGTTTAAGTGATTCTTTTTCATCTAAGCATGCCTTAGTCATTATATGCCAAATCAAGATAAGCATGAAAGTTCAAGACATAAAGGCAAAATCTTATAAAACAACTAATCAAGCAAGATTTTAAACATCTATTTTCAAGCTAGAGTAAGTCAAGGATTCAATTATCTCATGTCATGAATTCCAATAGGCATCTCAAATTATCACATTAAAAAGATATTTCAAAAAGACATATCGATAAGTGATTCATTTGTATCATTTTATTTTTGGAAGATTCTCCTCTTTGGTAAATAAATCTAGGAGAACAAAATGAATTAAGGGAGATATAATAAGATTGAAGCATTGAACATGATTCATATTTAAAATGTGTCTCATGTCATAAGTATGAATCAAGCATTTGTGAAATCCGAAATCATCCTCAAAATCACATTCAATAAATTCATACATAACAAACATAGATTTATTGAAAAGTCGATAAGATAGAGGGTCGTATTTCGTTTTTATAAATTTCTATTCATGTGATTTGCTTCTTATAAGCATTCCTTTACCTTTAATAAAACAAGTGTCGACATTTAAGATGGAAAGGTAAATTTCGTAAAACAAATCATCAAGTATGATTCCATGATAACATCCTTTTAATATCTTGATATTCATCATCAAGTATGATTTCAAAAAAAATATGTTTAAGAGAAATCATTAAGACCAAATACATGAAACACTCATTTATTTTTAAAATATTCATCATGTTTATTTTCATGAAATTCACAAGATTGGTAAAATAAATTCATTAATTTCAATAGGATAGAAAATTCATTTCTATTTTATACAATTAATTTCATGTGAGGGTATTCAAGTCTTTCGTGAAAACATATATCATTTTAAAATCGAAATAAAAGTTTCATCATGAAGCCGTCAAGACCGAACACATCATAATATCACATCTATCATCAAAAGACTATCAAGAAATTCATATATAGATATACATGCACTATGTCATCTTAATATATCATCAGAATGTCATCTTAATTTATCATAAAAATGATTAGACCAAAAACATGTTAATCCAAAATGAGAGTATCAAATCAACATTTACTTCAAAAACTCATGACATAAAATCATCAAAATACACATGCATGGATTAATCCTAAGCATTAACACATATCATATAACTATCATCCATAATGTTGCATACATTATTCAACATTTCAAAAACATAACATGCATGAAACCTTAGCAATATACTTTTCATGATCAAATTTTTTAATTTTTCAAAGATGCTAAAAAGAAAAACATGATATAATTTTTGAAAAATAATTTTTTTATTTCCTATTCTAAAGTAAGCACTCATGAAAGACTTCAAGTAATTTCAAAATAATTCAAGAGAGTTGAGTTACTTACCTTGTAGTCGAAGCTCGTCAAAGCCCAATTCGTCGTTTCACCTTTGGAAGTTCTTGATTCATCCTTGGGTGCCTTCCTTTTCTTTGGCCTCTTCCTCCGTTCAAGTTCATTGTTTATTTTAGATTTTTGTTTAATAAACTTATTAAGATTTAGTGTTCGAAGTTCAAGTTCATCATTGTCCTCATCACTTGAGTCATCGCTCAAGTGGTATTCATTTGTCCGGAGTTCCAAATCCTTCCTGTTCTTTGGAAGGTGGTTCAAGTGTTCATTGTGTTCATCATGTGCATTGCGCACCATTTCATATGTCATCAATGAGCCGATAAGTTCTTCAAGTGGAAAAATATTTAAATCTTTTGTTTCTTGTATTGCCGTTACTTTTGATTCCCAAGCTTTAGAAAGTGATCGTAAAACTTTACAACCAAGTTCAAAATTCGAGAAACATTTGCCAAGAGCTTGTAAACCATTGACGACATCCGTAAAACGGGTGTACATGTCAACAATGGTTTCGCTCGGCTTCATTCGAAAAAGCTCGAAATCATGTATTAACATGTTAACTTTCGAGTCTTTGACTCTACTAGTTCCTTCGTGCGTGATTTCAAGTGTTCGCCAAATATCAAAAGCCGTTTCGCACGTTGAAATCCGATTGAACTCATTTTTGTCCAAAGCACAAAATAAGG
This sequence comes from Musa acuminata AAA Group, assembly GCF_036884655.1. Lineage (NCBI taxonomy): Eukaryota > Viridiplantae > Streptophyta > Magnoliopsida > Zingiberales > Musaceae > Musa > Musa acuminata. The sequence goes on from NC_088329.1 coordinate 21,803,607, forward strand.
CATTCATAGCCTTTGCGTTTAAAGAAAACATCTTCTTCTCCAAATCATTCCAATGGTTCATTGGAAGAGAAGACATTTCAAATCCATTTTCGACTATGTGCCATAAATTCAAATCTAAAGAAAGTAAGAAAACTCTCATTCGAGTTTTCCAATAAGTGTAGTCCATCCCATTGAAAAAGGGAGGACAAATGAGAGAGTGGCCCTCTTGAAAGCCGTAAAGAGTCATTTCTATTTGGGTGTTAAACCAAGGTAGAAAAACGTGGCTTTGATACCAACTGTTAGGATCGGAGCGGCACTAAGAGGGGGGGGTGAATTAGTGCAGCGGATTAAAACTTCAGTTTTAGAAAAATCTTTCGTACGATAAGAACGGAACTGAAAAGCTTAACTTGAAAGCGTATTCTTAAAGTTGCGCAGCAAAGGTAATAAGGAACTAAAGCATGTAAGAAGGTTTGCAGTAATGTAAATAGCAATAATGAAATGCAAACCAGAGATTACGCCGATTTTAGAGTGGTTCGGTCAAATGACCTAATCCACTTGCGAGGCCCCTCTTCGATGAGGCTCCCACCTTCCACTAGCAAATCTCTTGAAATGGAAGGGTAAATACCCCTCTTACAACCTTTTACAAGCAGTTCAACCTCTTACAAATTTTCAATAAGAAAGGAGGAGAACTCTCTAGCAAATTGAAAACAAGACTTGCTAAGACTTTCTAAGACTTTTCTCTCAATCAAATGCTTCTCAAAAGTTGTAATCTCAGCTGAGATTTGAGGGGTATTTATAGGCCTCAAGAGGATTCAAATTTGGGGTCCAAAATTTGGTCTCCAAAATTTGAATTCTCTTTGGGTTCCCGATGCTGGCGGTGCCACCGCCCAGCCCAGGAGGTGTCACCGCCCAGCTCTTGGGTGCTGGGCGGTGCCACCGCCCAGCCTAGGCGGTGCCACCGCCTAGGCCAAATCAGCTCACTAGTTGGGCTCCAAACTTGGCCCAAACCAGTCCAAACTCGGGCCCAATTAGCCCATACTTGGGTTATAGGATTAACACCTAATCCTAACCCTAATTAATGTGCTAACTACGAATTTAAAGATATTTTCTAATCTATTACAAAGTCCGTAAGTCAAGACTTCTTCCGGCGAGCTTCCGGCGAACTTCCGACGGTCTTCCGATAAACTCTCGGAAACCATTCTGCGGACTCCCGGCAAGCTCCTAGACTTCACGATTTGATCTTGGCGAGTTCCAACGAGCTTCTTCGGTAAGCTCCGATCTTTCTCGGTGAGCTCCGCGAACTTCCAATGAACCGTCCGGCGAGCTTCCGAAAAACCCTTCGGCAAGCTCCCTACTCATTCTCGGCTAGTTCCGGCAGCATTCCTGACGAACCTTCGAACTTCCGTCGAACTCTCGAACTCCCAACGAATCCTTCGCGCTTGACTCCAGCACTTTGTTTCGCTTTATGTCTTCATCGTTATCGTAGTTAATCCTGCACACACAAACCAAAACTCTACTCCGATCTAGACAATTATTATAAAGTGAATTGACATTCTGTTGCTCGGCACGTCATTGGTTGGCGCTTCGTCCGATTCTTCGGCGCATCGTCCTCTCTTGCGGCTTGTTGCCTAATCGGCGGTTGACCTCCACAACGCCGATATCCTTGGCGCAATTCCGCTCTTGGCCCGATGCCCAACGTCCGAAGCCTTCTGACATCCAATATCCTAACGTGATCTCCTCCGGCGCAACGTTAATTCCTCCTGCCTTAATTGTCTAATACTGATCGAGTAGACCTGCATCACTCAAAATGCAGTTAAACATCTAAACACAATCAATTAGTTTGATCATCAAAATCTGAGATTCAACAATTATAAGTGAACTCAATAAGTGAAATATCTTTATCCCATTCACCTTTCCAATCCATAACATAGGCTCTAAGCAAATCCTTAAGTGTTTGAATTGTTCTTTCTGACTGACCATCTGTCTGAGGATGATATGCAGTACTAAACTTGACTTTAGTGCCTATAGATTCCTGTAATCTTCTCCAGAATCTAGAGAGAAATCTGGAGTCTCTATCAGAGATGATCTCCTTTGGAATATCATGAAGTCTTACTATTTCATTGATATATAAATCTGCAAGTCTATCAAGCGAATAAGTCATATTAATCGGTAGGAAATGTGCAGATTTTGTTAACCTATCAATGATAACCCAAATAGCATCATGCTTTTTAGAGGTTCTGGGTAGTCCTGAAACAAAATCCATAGTAATACATTCCCATTTCCATTCAGGAATATCTAAAGGTTGCAACAATCCTCCAGGTCTTTGGTGTTCTACTTTGATTTGCTGACAAGTCAAACATTTTGAAACATACATTGCAATTTCCTTCTTCATGCCTTCCCACCAATAATGACTTTGAAGATCTCTATACATCTTAGTGCTCCTAGGATGCATAGTATACTTTGAAGTATGACTTTCCTATAGGATTTGATTCTTGATATCTGGTTCATTTGGTACACATACTCTCTCCCCAAATCTCAATAGGCCATCCTTTGAAACTTGAAATTTTGGCTTCAATTCCTTTTCTACTTCATTCCTCAAATAGATTAAATGTAGATCCCGTAATTGTCCTTCCTTAATTTGTTGAATAAGATCAGATTGCACTTGAACGGAGGCCATCAATATCATCGAGTCTTGCTCTTTCCTCAAAGCTTTCAAATTAAAATTTTCTTCTAATAACTTCCATTGCTTCACAACTAGACTAGCCATAAAACTTGTAGATTTTCTACTAAGTGCATCAGCTACAACATTGGCTTTGCCCGGGTGATAATGGATGGCACAATCATAATCCTTCAGAAGTTCTATCCATCTTCGCTGCCTCATGTTTAACTCTTTCTGAGTGAAAATATATTTTAAACTCTTGTGATCAGTAAATATTTCAAATTGTCGACCATACAAATAATGTCTCCAAATCTTTAGAGCAAAAATAATTACTGCCAATTCTAAATCATGAGTTGGATAATTCAGTTCATAACCTTTTAGTTGCCTAGAAGCATAAGCAATTACTCTCCCTTCCTGCATCAAAACACATCCAAGGCCCTTTCTTGAAGCATCAGTATAAACTACAAATCCCTCACTACCACTTGGAACTATGAGAATAGGGGCACTAGTCAATCTTCTTTTTAACTCTTGAAAACTTTGCTCACAATCATCACCCTATACAAATTTCACATTCTTTTTAGTGAGTTTGGTGAGAGGTTGAGCGATTCGAGAAAATCCCTCCACAAATCTCCTGTAATAACCTGCCATGCCCAAGAAGCTTCTAAGTTCTGTTACATTTGTTGGTACTTCCCATTCAACTACAGCTTCTATTTTCTTTGGATCAACAGATATACCCTTCCCTGAAATCACATGGCCTAAGAAAGCAACTTCATTCAACCAAAATTCACATTTGCTGAACTTTGCATACAACTTCTCTTCTCTTAGTATGGACAATACATTTCTCAAGTGTTCCTCATGCTCTTGATTACTCCTTGAATACACCAATATGTCATCAATAAATACAATTACACAGATATCAAAGAGCGGTTGAAATATCCTATTCATTAGTTCCATAAAAGCTGAAGGGGCATTTGTCAAACCAAAAGGCATCACTAAGAATTCATAGTGACCATATCGAGTTCTGAAAGCTGTTTTTGAAATATCCTCCTCCTTGATCTTCAACTGATAGTAACCTGACCTCAGGTCAATCTTAGAGAATACGTGTGCACCCTGCAGTTGATCAAACAAATCATCAATTTTGGGTATGAGATACTTGTTTTTTATGGTCACCTGATTCAATTGTCTATAATCAATACAAAGCCTCAATGTTCCATCCTTCTTCTTCACTAATAGTATCGGAGCACCCCATGGAGATACGCTGGGTCGTATGAAACCCTTATCTAATAATTCTTGTAGTTGCTTCTTTAATTCCTCTAGCTCGAGTGGTGTCATTCTGTAGGGAGGCTTAGATATTGGGGTTGTACTGGGGACCAGATCAATAGCAAATTCACCCTCTCTATCTAAAGGTAAACCAGGCAAGTCATTTGGGAATACATCAGAGAATTCTTTGACCACTGAAATTTCATCTAGGTGGGGGTCCTGATTTGAATGCTCCTTTACACACACCATATAACAAAAATAACCCTTCTGCATAAGACGATAAGCTTGAAGTGCTGATATCAAGCAAGGAGGTAAATCATGCCTAATGCCCTCAAAGTAAAATATAGGCTAATCTGGTATGCAGAAAGTAATTATTTTTTTGTAACAATCAATACTAGCGTGATGAGAAGATAACCAATCCATGCCAAGTATAATATCAAAACCCTGGATCTCTAGGAGAATCAAATCAGCAAGGAGTTCATGTTCTCCAATAGAGATCAAACAAGATGGGTAAACCAAGTTTGTTGCTAATGAATCTCCAACAGCAGTTGTTACATATAACATATAATCTAGGGGTCTAGGTAGAATATCCAAGTGACAAGCAAAGTATTGTGAAACAAAAGATAAGTTGGAGCCGGGATCAAACAAAACTTTTGCATTTCTTTTAGAAACATGAAGAATAACTTCCACCACTGATTTAGAAGCTTTAGAATCTTGTTCAGTGATAGCATACACTCTAGCATGGGCTGAGGGTCTAGGAGACAATGGCTCTTTCTTCTTCCTCAGAGGGCAATCTTTTATTTGATGATCCAACTTTCCACATTTTGCACATGACTGAGTCCTCCGCAGTGGTTTCCCTTTCTCAAATCTAGATGTCTTGATCCTCTTATTACTAGCTTCATATTCATTTTCTCTCGTGCTTTTGCTAGTAAATTTGTCCTTTTTGTTCTTGCCCATGATTTCTTGAATTTCCTCAATGTCTCTTTCAATTTTCAAAGCTCTTTCTACCATTTCCGCATATGTTTGTAGCTTTAAGGCTGACATTCGACTTCTTATTGCTGGTCGTAATCCCCTTTCAAATCTTTTTGCTTTTCTAGATTCATCATCAGTCATATGTGTGGCAAACCTAGAGAGCTCAGTGAATTTAGATTCATACTTTGCAACCGTCATATTTCCCTGGATAAGATTCAAGAACTCCAATTATTTTTTATCTCTTATACAATCTGGAAAATATTTATCATTAAACTTTTCTTTGAATGCCTTCCTTGTCATTGGCTCATGTTTGACTTCAAAAATCCTCTTAATCATTCTCCACCAGTGTTCAGCCTCTCCTTCCAGCATAAAGGTAACAAGAGAAACTTTCTGATCATCAGGGTAATTTAAGACATCATAGATTTTCTCTATCTGCATCATCCATCATTCTGCTGCCATTGGATCAGACTCACTACTAAAGCTGGGAGGACTAAGCTTCTTGAACTGTTCAATTCCTAACCTCGATTGGTTTGATGTCCCTGTTTCATCATTTCTTCCGGGTTGGACATGTTGTTGTTGTTGTTGCATCACTTGTGCCATAGTCTCCAAAGTCCGCATGATACCACTCAATTGATCAGCAGTAGATGCAACAGGAGAACCAGATGATCTCGTCATCCTTGCTTCCTAAAACATCAAAGGAAATTTTTCTTTGATCAAACTCTAAATGAAAGTCAATAAACCTCAATTTTTCTTTTTCATCAAGTACATAAAAAAAAATATTCTTAGTGATTCTCAAATCATGCTCTAATACCAAATGTCACGACCCGAGTCTGATGAGCCAACTAGCCAATAACTTCATTTTGGTCCTTCAACCACGGACCAAAATACTTAAGCGGGAGTTAACGTAGTATACTCATCAGGCACTTATAAGTTAATCAAACACATTGTCCACTTCCGATGTGGGACTAATGGGATGTTACAATATCCCTAACTCAATTAGCTTGACGTCCTCGTCAAGGCCTGACATAACCCAGATCGAACCCTAGCATAGTGTATGTGAGATTTAACTCAATGGTGGCTCCACGTCGTGATGAGTTCTCGACTCCATCCACGGGTAGCCCTTTCCTACTCGAGCCCTCTCACCCTGCCCAAATGCTAGGTTGGCTCTGATATCAAATGTCACGACCCGAGTCTGATGAGCCAACTGGCCAATAACTTCATTTTGGTCTTTCAACCACGGACCAAAATGCTTAAGCGGGAGTTAACGTAGTACACTCATCAGGCCCTTATAAGCTAATCAAACACATTGCCCACTTCCGATGTGGGACTAATGGGATGTTACAGATACGCTTCAAACCAACCGATTACGAGAATATTGACGTACAACTAGCAAAGATCCGACAAACCTCCACCATTCAGGAGTACCAAACCAGGTTTGAAATGTTATCTAATCAAACTCGTGATTAGTCTCACAAACAGCTATTGGGGACCTTCATTGAGGGCTTGAAGTCGGAGATCCGAGGAGAAGTTAAAGCACAACAACCGTACACGCTTATGGCAGCCATCTCTTTCGCACGACATCAAGAGGAGCAATTGAACCATGAAGCTCGGAGGACTAGGGTCACTCCTCAACTAGCAATATTGAAGCACTCAGCCCCCCCTACCGTCGACCGAGTCCCTACACCCAAGAGGTTAACAAGAGAATAGCTTTGGGAGCGATATGCGAAGGGGTTATGTTGGCATTGCGACGAGCCGTGGAGCCGTGAGCATCGCTGTAGTAAAGGGAGACTTCTTATGATTGAACCAATAGAAGAAGAGGTCATTGAACATCCAGAAGAGAGCCTTGAACATGAACAAGAAGATGCAGAAGAAGAGCCACAACCGAGTGAAGTTACGGTACATGCACTAGCCGGCTACTCAAACCCGCAAACAATGAAAGTTGGAGGCCTTCTCAAACAACAACCGATCACTATTCTCATCGACACGGGCAGTACTAATTGCTAGTCATAGGTGCCCAACAAGCCAATCACGTGAGTGATGGCACGTGTGACTTGATACAGAATCTTTTTGCTTATTATATTTTGGCGTATATCACTTTATAACTATTGCATATGTGCATATATATATTGTGATGTCCTTGGATTTGTGCAATAGGAATCGGATCGTGATGAGATCATGATAATGAGATCGATTCACCTTTAAACACATATCCTAAATAATCTCGGTCATAGGTTACTCGAGAGGGACATCGTGATAACCGGACAAACTGGTGTGCTGTATACCCGTCCATATGATGGATGCAGCTGGTCTCATAGCTGCTCGTGTAGGGACACTAGGGATACAGTACAGGTGCTCATTGGAGAATGAGTTCACTGATTGATCCGCTTACGGAATGCTGGATGGTTGATGATGCCTTATTCTTATTGTCAGACAGCGATTCCGTAGTCCTAGTTGTGTATCTGGTCCATAGACTTGAGACACCAAGGATGTCCTGTATGAGTGCTCCACTCTTTGATATCAGACTTATAGGTTTGGCTGTCCTAGATCTAGTACAACTAGTCATTGGGAGTGGTAGTCGACCTTACGAGGGTAATTGAGTGTCGATAGAGGATCATCCACTCTCGACGTCATGAGAGGAATATCCCATGTGTTCTTGCTCAGACAAATCCCTAGCCAGGGTCATTCGGGTTGAGAGAGAAAGAGTTCTCCGGGAGAATCCGATTAGAGCGAGACTCGAGAAGAAACCGTATGGGTCTGACAACACCATGCTCAATATACGGTCTCTGGGATATTAGATAGATGAGGGACTATAGGTACACGGTAACTAAGGACAGACAGGTCCAATGGATTGGATTCCCCTGTATCGTTTGGGGACTACGGCGTAGTGGCCTAGTACGTCCGTAGTCGATGAGTCGAGTGAATTATTACAGAGATAATAATTCACTGAGTTAGAAGGAGTTCTGACAGGTATGACTCACGGCCAGCTCGATATTGGGCCTAGATGGTCACACACATATGGTAGGCATTGCGATGAGTAGAGGTTCGGATATGAGATATCCGACGGAGCCCTTGTCTTATTGGATGTAGATCCAATACCCACTAGGGGAAGACCCATTAGGGTTTGATAGGGGACCTCTATAAATAGGAGAGATTCAGAGCCTCATAGGCTAGAGTCTTTTGCTTGCCTTTCCTATTCTCCTCTCCCTCTCCACCTCAGAGCAGGCATGGAGTTTTGAAGAGCTTCGTCGTAACCCTGCTATGTGGATCACTGCTAGAGAGGAGGACGCTTGACCTCCTTCACCCTCTCCTAAGGATCTGCAAGGAAACAGGGATATACGATCTCCCTAGGTAACATAATCTACTCTATATGCAGTTTTAAGTTTCGCAGACTTTGCGAACCAATCTTCGCACGACGACCAACATCTTTTTGGGAATCAGGGATTTTGTTTTCTTGTTCTTCCGCTACGCATATGATGTCACCCCCAAGATTTCCCAACAGTGGTATCAAAGCCAGGTTGTTCGTGCGAATGATTGGTTTTGAACTGCGTGTGTTGTGTTTAGGAAGAAATTTGACGTCAAAATCGTTGACGCAAAAACAATGAAGGGTAGCAACAGTTGCTGCCCTCGATCTACGTGCGTGCAGCGCAGCCGAAGGCGGGCAGCACAGGGGCTGTGTCTGCAGCAGCCGGCCGTCGGCCTGCTTGCAGCAGGCTTGCATTCGGCGGGGCTGGCAGCCCGCGAGCAAAGGCGCCTGCGGCCGCTTCTCCCACGAGGTGAGGCGCCACAGGGCAGCGGCGCCTACCGCCGCTGCTCCCGCGAGCAAAACCCCCCCCCCCCCCATAGGGGCGGCCGCCCGGCGGGACAACACCACCTGCGAGCGTTGCCCGGCCGGTAGAACCGCCCGCGGGGGTGTCCACATGCAGCGGCAGCGCCGCCAGCGGGCGAGGGCAGCGCCCTCTCCCCGCCGCACAAGTCGCCGCAAGCAGGGTGGCGGCGGCAGCAGTAAGAGGGAATTAGGGTTTTGGGCAAAAAGATAGTTTTGCCCTTATGAATTTGAGAAATTCTAGTTTTTGTCTTTTATCTAAATTATGAAAATACCCTTAGGAATTGAGAAATTCCCTACATGTCCTTGATTTCAGAAAATATTAATTAATTAAAAGATTTAGTCGATTATTATTTTTATTATTATATAGTACTCCTACATGATGATGATTATTTATACATGTGATGTATGATGTGTGGATGGATGATCATAGACTGTGTGATGTGTGTACTTGTGATTATTATTATTGAGGTCTGCGAGCCTCTATTATATTTCTCGTTTATTGTCGGGCCTACATGCCTATGATTAAGTTGTAATCACATGAGGAGGCGCAGTGGGAGCGTGGATGCGATAGCGGGACCCACGAGCTGGACGATCGTGATGCATGAAGATGCATCAAGATGTCGACGGAACCGACGAGGACGAGATAAACGATCATAGGGCATGGTGATGCACCGTTGCACACATAGATCTTGATGTGAGTGATTAGGCCTACTAGCTCGGGCATAATCATATTAGGTTGTGGTCCATGATCATCTGGTATGATTGCTTATACACATACTAGATATGTATATATATTTGCATGCAATGTAGATATATATTAAATATATATATGTGTGACATGTCATATTAGGAGACCAAATCATAGAAACATCTCTCGATAATATTAAGTCGGTAAACGTGAGGCAATTAGATTGACCCACGTGGCCTTCCATCGTTATGAGTAGGAAGCGATTCCTGGTGTAAGTTGAGTTGGTCGAGTCCCTCGAGACTCACCTATATCGCGATTCGCTATCTTACTTACGACATAGAGATGTCACCGGTGACCTGAGAGCATGGTATGCTTGGTCGAGTCCCTCGAGGGTATATCATCAAATCAGACTCATCTTGTAACGAAGGTGTTGACTTAACCGAGCATCATGGTTGGTCGAGTCCCTCGAGGCAATGGTGATTTGGAGGCCGAACAGGACGGGAATCACAAGGAGTTGTGATCGGCAAGAGTTGCCTACCTTTTAGGCTTAGTGTGATTGGTTGAGTCCCTCGAAGTTACACTAAGACGCTGATTGGATACTGATCCCCACTAGAAGTCTGCTGGAGACTTCCGTTTCACGTGCTGAGGGTGTCGCGTGACTCGTTAGTAAAATAGTGGGAGCATATTAAGATAGAAGTTCATATCTTGATAGTTTATTTCTTGCAAAATCTGCATGTTATTCATTTCTGCTGCATCTTTATTTTCAGAAAATGTCGCTTTCAAATCCCTTACGTGGCATACTTGATGTCAACCGCCTCACTGGTCCAAATTATATGGATTGGCTCCGTAACTTGAGAATTGTTCTCACAGTGGAGAAAATCGTGTACGTCCTTAATACAGTGATGCGTATGCCCGAAGAAGGGGCAAGCGAGGATGAGATCGCTCGCTACGTGAAGTACATTGATGACTCCACTCTTGCTCAGTGCTATATGTTGGGCTCTATGACTCCTGAGTTATAGAGACAACATGAAAAGATGGATGCCAGATCCATTCTCCTACATATCCGCAAATTGTTTGAGGAATAGGGAAGGACTCAGCGATATGAGATATCCAAGAGCCTCTTCCGCGCTAGGATGACTGAGGGGACACCGGTTCAGAACCATGTCCTAAAGATGGTTGAGTGGATAGAGAAACTCATAGGTCTAGGAATGGTCCTAGAGGATAACTTATGTGTGGACATTGTGCTTCAGTCCCCACTAGATTCCTTTTCACAATTCATAATGAATTTTAATATGAACAAGCTTGTGGTGACTCTCCCAGAGCTCCTCAATATGTTGAGGGAGGCAGAGAGTACTATTAAGAAAGAGAAGCCAGTTCTCTACACTGGTGAGACTAGAAAGAAAAGGAAAGCAGATAGGTCCCTTAAGAAGGGAAAGGGCAAGGGCAAACCAGGTAAAGCAAAGGTTGCTAAGAAAGACCCAGTAAAGGACAAAGGCCAGTGCTTCCACTATGGTAAAGATGGGTACTGGAAGAGGAACTACAAAGAGTACCTTGCAGAAAGGGCAAAATAGAAGCATGGAGAAGCTTCAGGTACATTCATGATCAATCTCCAATTGGCAGATTTTTGTGATAGTGCATTGGTATTGGATACTAGTATTGCTTATTACATCTACAATTTATTGTAAATTCTAGCAAAGCCGAGAGGAGATTGACGAGAGGAATATTGCATAAAGGTTTGTTTATGCAAGACACTACTCTACATATCATGAATGTAAGTGTCTAAGAGGAAACGAGATGAGGTGAACAGTGCATACCTATGGCATTGTAGGCTAGGTCACATCCATGAAAGAAGGATTCAAAAGTTACTAAATGATGGATATCTAGATCCATTCGACTATGTGTCATATGTAACTTGTGAGCCTTGCATTCGTGAAAAACTGACCAACTCTCCATTTAGTGGAACTGGAGAGAGAGCCACTGAGTTGTTGGAACTCATACATAGTGATGTATATGGATCCATGTCAACTCATGCCATTGGAGGTTACTCCTACTTCATTACATTTACTGATGATTTCTCAAGGTATGGACATGTGTACTTAATGAAGTACAAGTCCAAGGCCTTTTGAGAAATTCAGAGAGTATAAGAATGAGGTGGAGAACCAGACTGGAAAGAGTATCAAAACTCTTCGATCAGATCGAGGAGGTGAGTACTTAAGTACAGAGTTTATTCAGTTCCTCATGGACCATGAGATATTATCCCAATGGACACCTCCTTATACACCTCATCTCAATGGTGTCTCTGAAAGGAGAAATCGTACGTTATTAGACATGGTACGGTCCATGATGAGTTTCGCTGACCTACCCATCTCATTCTGGGGATATGCCCTAGAAACCGCAGCTTACCTTCTGAATAGAGTTCCAACTAAGTCGGTAGTGTCTACACCATATGAGATATGGAAAGGGAAGAAGCCTGATCTTAAGGTTGTTAAGATTTGGGGCTGCCCTGTCCACGTTAAAAGACACAACCCCGATAAGTTAGAATCAAGGACAGAGCGATGCAAATTTGTGGGATACCCCAAGGAAACTTGTGGGTATTATTTCTATCATCTCGAGGACCAAAAGGTCTTTGTAGCTAAGAGAGTTATGTTCCTTGAGAAGGAAAACATTCTTGGCGAAGACAGTGGGAGAATGATAGAGTTGAGCGAGGTTGGAGAACCAAGCTCAAGCACCACTCTATAGCCCGAGTATGTTCAGGTACCTAATACACAAGTTTCAACTTTACGTAGGTCTGATAGAGTATTCAATCCTCCTGAGAGAAATGTGGGACATATTAGAGGAGAGGATGTTGAGGATATTGATCCTTAGACCTACGAGGAGGCTATTATGAGTATAGATTCCAGGAAGTGGCAAGAAGCCATGAATTCTGAGATGGATTCTATGTACTCCAATAAGGTTTGGAACCTAGTTGATACGCCCGAAGGTATTGTACCCATCGGTTGCAAGTGGATCTTTAAGAAAAAGATCGGAGTAGATGGAAAGGTAGAGACCTAGAAAGCAAGGCTAGTTGCTAAGGGGTATCGTCAAAGGCAAGGTGTTGACTACGATGAAACCTTCTCACCCGTAGCAATACTAAAATCCATCAGAATTCTATTGGCCATTGTAGCACACTATAATTATGAGATCTGGCAGATGGATGTGAAAACCGCATTCCTCAATGGGAACCTCGAGGAGGAGGTGTATATATGATGCAACCTGAGGGATTCGTGTCCAAGAACTGCCCAGATAAGGTGTGTAGGTTGCTTAGATCCATTTATGGACTAAAGCAAGTTTCCCGAAGTTGGAACATAAGATTTGATGAGGCAATCAGATCTTATGACTTCGTTAAGAACGAAGATGAGCCTTGTGTGTACAGAAAGGTAAGTGGAAGCGCTATCACCTTTTTGGTGTTATATGTGGATGACATTCTCATCATTGGGAATGATGTAGGAATGCTATCCATAGTAAAGGCTTGGTTATCTAGACACTTCTCCATGAAGGACTTAGGGGAAGCATCCAATATCTTGGGGATTAAAATCTATAGAGATAGATCCAAGAGGATGCTTGGCTTGTCCCAGTCCAGGTACATAGAAACTATTGTCAAATTGTTTGGTATGGAAAATTCCAAGAGAGGTCTCATCCCGATGAGATATGGGATATCGCTTTCTACGAGTATGTCCCCAAAGACTCCAGAAGAAAGGGCGAATATGAATATGATACCTTATGCCTCAGTAATATGGTCTATCATGTATGTCATGCTATGTACTAGGCCTGATATAGCACATGCTCTGAGTGTCACAAGCAGGTATCAAACGGATCCAGGCTTGAAGCACTGGAAAGCAGTAAAGTGTATCCTTAAGTACTTGAGAAGGACTAAGGATCTTTTACTAATACATGGAGGTAGTAGCCTTAAGGTTGAAGGCTACACAGACTCAAGTTTTCAATCTGATGTCGATGATAGCAAGTCGAATTCAGGGTATGTGTACACCTTGAATGGAGGAGCAGTGTGCTGGAAGAGTTCCAAGCAAGATACCACTGCTGACTCGACCACAGAGGCGGAGTACATTGCTGCATCAGATACAACAAAGGAGGGAGTCTGGTTGAAGAAGTTCATTACAGATTTGGGAGTCGTTCCGGATAGCGAGAAGTCGACTTCCTTATATTGCGACAACTATGGGGCGATTACTTAAATAAGGGAACCCGAGTCTCATCAGAAGTGTTCTGAGGCGGTTCCAGCTTAACAGAGAGATCGTAACCCGAGGAGATGTAGTAGTGGAAAGAGTTCCATCCGAAGATAACATTGTAGATCCACTGACAAAGCCGTTGTCTCAGATTGTCTTTGAGCTTCATAGGGGTCTGATGGGGATAAGACACATAGGTGATTGGCTTTAGGTCAAGTGGGAGATTGCTAGTCATAGGTGCCCAACAAGCCAATCACGTGAGTGATGGCACGTGTGACTTGATACAGAATCTTTTTGCTTATTATATTTTGGCGTATATCACTTTATAACTATTGCATATGTGCATATATATATATATATATTGTGACGTCCTTGGATTTGTACAATGGGAATCGGATCGTGATGAGATCACGATAATGAGATCGATTCACCTTTAAACACATATCCTAAATAATCCCAGTCATAGGTTACTCGAGAGGGACATCGTGATAACCGGACAGATTGGTGTGCTGTATACCCGTCCATATGATGGATGCAGCTGGTCTTATAGCTGCTCGTGTAGGGACACTAGGGATACAGTACAGGTGCTCATTGGAGAATAAGTTCACTGATTGATCCGCTTACGGAATGCTGGATGGTTGATGATGCCTTATTGTCAAACAACGATTTCATAGTCCTAGTGGTGTATCCGGTCCTTAGACTTGAGACACCAAGGATGTCTTGTATGAGTGCTCCACTCTTTGATACCAGACTTATAAATTTTGCTGTCCCAGATCTAGTACAGCTAGTCATTTGGAGTGGTAGTCGACCATACGAGGGCTATTGAGTGTCGATAGAGGATCTGTTAGGACTCTAGCTTAGAGAGTCCTAATTGAGAGGGACATTCATGTAAAAATGTTAGGACTCTAGCTAGGAGAGTCCTAATTGAGAGGGACATTCTGTTAGGACTCTAGCTAGGAGAGTCCTAATTGTGAGGGGCATTCATGTAGGAGGTTTTTTCTTAGAGAAGAATTAGGAGTTGTAAGGGAATATGAGTCTTGAGTAGGAGTCCTATTAGGAGTTGGTTAGAAGTAAGAGTCTTGAATAGGAGTCCTATTAGGAGTTAGGGTTTAGAAGCCCTATAAATAGCCATGTATTCCTTCTCTTTTCTTAAAGCAATAGATGAATCTTTTCTGCAGCCTTTGAGCAGCAACTTGGAGGGAGGAACCCCTATAGAGTTCCAAGGAGGTCGATCCCCTAAAGAGATCAACCCCAAGTTTAGAATCTGCAAGGGTTCTAACACCTGGTATCAGAGCAGCGTTCTTGGCATCTCGCTGCCCTTCCACAGCCATCCATCAACCCTCTACAACCATCCAAAGCAATTCCCACAATTGCTTAAAAGATCGTCACCGAATTCCGTCATCATCTCCACCACCACGGATCATCCTTTGATCTCCCCGTGAATTGCAACAGGTTCTGGTTTCCTATCTTACTGCTGCTGTAATTTAGTTATCCTTATTCGAAAATCCAAAAAAAAAAAAATATATCATTCCTATATTGCTGCATAAACTTTTCGTCACAAAGTTTTCATCTCTACGATGAAAGATACATTGCAGAATTCCAGCCGCATAGCACCATCTGTTTGATCTTGCTACTGTGCTTTTTCTATCCAAATTTCTACGAAATTTTTATGACATCTTTGACCCTTCTTAACAGTGGATTTCCCTTTGGTTTCATCAAAAAATTCTCAATATAAACTACTGATCTTTTATGTGCAATCTGCTGCACTTGAATTGCAGAATTCAAGCCGCATAGCACCATCTGTTTGATCTTGCTACTGTGCTTTTTCTATCCAAATTTCTACGAAATTTTTATGACATCTTTGACACTTCCTAACAGTAGATTTCCCTTTGGTTTCATCGAAAAATTCACAACATAAACTACTGATCTTTTATGTCCAATCTGCTGCACTTGAAAATCTATGCTGCAGAAAATTTCAGCTGCATATCGTTGCTTTAACCCATCTATTTGCAATCTTTTTTGAATGAAATTTCTTATACACTTAATAGATCATCTTGGCTTCCATCTAAGATTGATCTATTAAGAAATTCATCTCTAAAAACGATTTTATGTTGCTGCAAATTTTCATCGTAACCCGCTGAAATTTTTCGACGATAATTCTGCAATTGCAACTTGCACCAATTTCCTTGCTGTTATACTGCCGAAATTTTCTTGATTAAATTAGATATCCTTGCTGTCATATAAACTGTGATTTTGCTATCAATTCCCTCCTCAATTCTCTCAAGTTTTTGGTGGAAATTACGTCGAGAAACCGTTGTTTCTTCGACGACAATTCTACTCTTACAAGACAGCACATACTTACTGCAACTTCCACGGATTTCTGTCAAACCTTTGCTACCATCTACCACAGATCCAAAACTTTCAACCACAGCCCTAAAACTCTACTAAACCACACCCTCAAACTGCACCCAAAACTGCCACAAAACAAGCCTAAATCGTAGCCTACATCCACCAATCCACCAACCCTTTTGACCATCACTTCTCTCAACCTATACATGCCTTTAACCTAACAACAAAAGAGAGATCTTAACATCATAGATTTGGAGGCATATATTATGGCATCTAAGGAGGTAATCAATGCTAAATTCGAAGCCTTGGAGGCGCGAATGGAGGATAAGATTCGGATGCTCTTTACCGAACTCAGATTGGGCCGACCACTTAGCCCGAAGAAATCACATCAAGGAGAGAGCTTTGCCCAATCACACCAACCCCAAAGATATGACTTCCAAGAGAGGGGAAGCTCTATGACCAACCCCAACTATCCATGCATGAGAGTGGACTTCCCTAGATGGGAAGAAGGAGACCCGATTGGTTGGATCTCGCGCGCGGAGCGATATTTTCGGTACCACAAAACCGCGGATGTATCTATGGTGAAAATTGCAGCTATACATCTTGAAGGGGATGCTATACAGTGGTTTGACTGGTTTCAACATACTTATGGAGTCCTTTCATGGCGACAATTCAAAGAAGGACTGCTGATTCGCTTCAGACCAACCGATTACGAGAATATTGACGAACAACTAGCAAAGATCCAACAAACCTCCACCATTCAGGAGTACCAAACCAGGTTTGAAAGGTTATCTAATCAAACTCATGATTGGTCTCAAAAACAGCTATTGTGGACCTTCATTGAGGGCTTGAAGCCGGAGATCCGAGGAGAAGTTAAAGCGCGACAACCGTATACGCTTATGGCAGCCATCTCTTTCGCACGACATCAAGAGGAGCAATTGAACCATAAAGCTCGGAGGACTAGGGTCTCTCCTCAACCAGTAATATTGAAGCCCTTAGCCCCCCCTACTGTCGACCAAGTCCCTACACTAAAGAGGTTAATAAGAGAAGAGCTTCGGGAGCGATATGCGAAGGGGTTATGTTGGCATTGTGACGAGCCGTGGAGCCGTGAGCATCGCTGTAGTAAAGGGGGACTTCTTATAATTGAACCGATAGAAGAAGAGGTCATTGAATATCCAAAAGAGAGCCTTGAACATGAAGAAGAAGATGCAGAAGAAGAGCCACAACCGACCGAAGTTACGGTACATACACTAGCTAGCTACTTAACCCCGCAAACGATGAAAATTGGAGGCCTTCTCAAACAACAACCAATCACTGTTCTCATCGACACGGGCAGTACAACTAACTTCCTAAATAGTAAGCTTGCTGTTCGGATATCATTACCTATCGAGAATCGCTGCAGGTTTGATGTTAAGGTCACCGACGGACGAATTTTGAATTGTGATCATAGGCGCTTGCAGGAGAAACTATTGCTGCAGGACCAAGAGATAATTGCAGATTTCTTCCTTCTCCCTCTTAACAATCATGAGGCCATGCTCAGAATTAAATGGTTGACGACATTAGGTGATATTTCTTGGAATTTTATGAAACTAATTATGAAATTTTACAGTAAGGAGAAACAGGTGACATTGCACGGGAAACGTGGGGGCGACATAACAACGATTTGCACACAATAAATGGAGAATGTTTTGCATAAAGCATGCAGCGGCTTTTTGGTACAACTTGAGCAGCAAACTAAGGGAGAGCCAACAGAATTTGAAGATCCAAATCTACTTCCTTTGCTTGCTGAATTTTCAAATATATTTGACGAACCGCGCAACCTACCTCTTACCTGTGGCATGATCATTGTATAATGATTCTTCCAGGCAAATCTTCAGCAAATGCTCAGCCATATCAGTATCTACATCTCCAGAAGGATGAAATAGAAAGGATTATAAAAGAGATGCTCGAAACAGGAGTTATTCGGCCAAGTTGCAACCTCTACTCTTCGCCGGTGCTACTTGTACGCAAGAAGGACGGAACAAGGCGAATATGTGTTGATTACCGAGCTCTTAATGGCATAATCATCAAGGACAAATACTTTATTCCAATAGTAGATGAATTGCTAGATGAAAGGGAGCACAAATCTTTACAAAGCTGGACCTTTGATCCGGGTATCATCAAATACGAGCATGCGAAGAAGACATACAGAAAACCACCTTTTGAACACACAACAACCACGAATTTTTGCTTTCTTCAACAAAAGGTGGAATATCTTGGGCATATCATATCAGAGGAAGGTGTGGCAGTGGACCCCTTCAAAATTGGAGCAATGCAAAACTGGCCGACCTCGAGAAACATAAAATTGCTACATGGCTTTCTGGGTTTAACAGGCTACTACCGCAAGTTCGTGAAAAACTATGGAAAGATCAGTGCACCACTTACTTCCTTACTAGAAAAAGATGTCTTCCAATGGTTGGACAGAGCCTCCGCTGCCGTCAACAAACTTAAGGCAGCCATGACGATGACGCCAGTGCTAACACTACCAGATTTCAACCGACCCTTCATTATTGAGGCCGACACATCTGGAGTCAGAATTGGAGCCATTCTCATGCAAGATGGTCGACCACTCGCATACACTAGCAAGGCATTATCTCCCTCCGATCAAAATATGTCAACATTTGATAAGGAGATGCTCGCCATTGTGCGCGCAGCAACGAGGTGGAGATTGTACTTGATCAGGCGATACTTTCAAATCAAGACCGACCATAAAAGCCTAAAATATCTCTTGGAGTAGAAGATATCTTCCCCCGAGCAGCAAAAATGGGTAACAAAACTTCTTGGATTTGATTTTGAAATAACTTACAAAAAGGGGAAAGAGAATGTTCTTGCAGATGAGCTTTCGCAGCTACCCGAGCAAGTTGAAGTTTCGACCGTTTCACTTCCGACCAGCGACTTCCTTGAGGATATTAAGATGGAATGGCAGGAAGATTCAGATACTAGTAAGATTATAAAAAAATTGGAGGAAGCACCAAGCCCCATGGCTCATTACAATTGGGACTTAAAAGAATTACACTATAAGGGACGCATTGTGCTTGTGACAAATTCTACTTGCATCTTCAATAGCAGATTTTGGACAAAGTTATTCTATATGTAGGGTACTAAATTGAAAAGGAGTATGACATATCTCCCACAAACCAACAGCCAACCGGAAGTTTTAAACAGGTGCTTGGAGACAGCCCAAAGCCACCCACCAAATATGACTATCCAAAGAGAACTCCAGACCCAGCCAAGTGCCATTATTGATCGACGGATCGTGACTCGACGACGACGACCCACTAATGAAGTGCTAATACAGTGGGCGAACCTACCGAAAGAAGATGCCACTTTGGAGAACTATGACGACTTGAAGATCAAATTCCTAGAATTCATGAATCATCAGCCTCGAGGACAAGGCTGATTTGAAGAGGGCGGGTCTGTTAGGACTCTGGCTTAGAGAGTCCTAATTGAGAGGGACATTCATGTAAAAATGTTAGGACTCTAGCTAGGAGAGTCCTAATTGAGAGGGACATTCTGTTAGGACTCTAGCTACGAGAGTCCTAATTGTGAGGGGCATTCATGTAGGAGGTTTTTTCTTAGAGAAGAATTAGTAGTTGTAAGGGAATAGGAGTCTTGAGTAGGAGTCCTATTAGGAGTTGGTTAGAAGTAAGAGTCTTAAGTAGGTGTCCTATTAGGAGTTAGGGTTTAGAAGCCCTATAAATAGCCATGTATTCCTTCTCTTTTCTTAAAGCAATAGATGAATCTTTTCTGCAGCCTTTGAGCAGCAACTTGGAGGGAGGAACCCCTATAGAGTTCCAAGGAGGCCGATCCCCTAAAGAGATCAACCCCAAGTTTAGAATCTGCAAGGGTTCTAACAGGATCATCCACTCTCGGTGTTATAAGAGGAATATCCCATATGTTCTTGCTCAAACAAATCCCTAGCCAGGGTCATTCGGGTTGAGAGAGAAAGAGTTCTTCGGGAGAATCCGATTAGAGCGAGACTCGAGTAGAAACCGTATGGGTCTGACAACACCATGCTCGATATACGGTCTCTGGGATATTAGATGGATGAGGGACTATAGGTACACGGTAACTGAGGATAGACAGGTCCAATGGATTGGATTCCCCTGTATCGTCTGGGAACTACGGCGTAGTGGCCTAGTACGTCTGTAGTCGATGAGTCGAGTGAATTATTATAGAGATAATAATTCACTGAGTTAGAAGGAGTTCTGACAAGTATAACTCACGGCCAGCTCGATATTGGGCCTAGAGGGTCACACACATATGGTAGGCATTGCGATGAGTAGAGGTTCGGATATGAGATATCCGACAGAGCCCTTATCTTATTGGATGCAGATCCAATACCCACTAGGGTAGGACCCATTAGGGTTTGATAGGGGACCTCTATAAATAGGAAGGATTCAGAGCCTCATAGGCTAGAGTCTTTTGCTTGCCTTTCCTATTCTCCTCTCCCTCTCCACCTCAAAGCAGGCCTAGAGTTTTGAGGAGCGTCGTCGCAACCCTGCTATGTGGATCACCGCTAGAGAGGAGGACGCTTGACCTCCTTCACCCTCTCCTAAGGATCTGCAAGGAAACAGGGATATATGATCTCCCTAGGTAACACAATCTACTCTATACGCAGTTTTAAGTTTCGCGGACTTTGCGCACCAATCTTCGCACGACGACGAACATCTTTTTGGGAATCGGGGATTTTGTTTTCTTGTTCTTCCGCTGCGCATATGATGTCGCCCCCAAGATTTCCCAACACTAATAACTTTCTAAACAATAAGGTTGTTGTCCAGATGGCTTTACCTATCGAGAATTGCAGCAGGTTTGACGTTAAGATCGCCGATGGATGGATTTTGAATTGTGATCGTAGGCGTCCGCAAGAGAAACGATTGTGCAGGACCAAGATATAATTGCATATTTCTTCCTTCTCCCTCTTAACAATCATGAGGCCATGCTCAGAATTAAATGGTTGATGATATTAGGTGATATTTCCTGAAATTTTATGAAACTAATTATGAAATTTTACAGTAAGGAGAAACAGGTGACATTGCACGGGAAACGTGGGGGCGACATAACAACGATTTGCACACAACAAATTGAGAAGGTTTTGCATAAAGCATGCAGCGGCTTTTTGGTACAAGTTGAGCAGCAAACTAAGGGAAAGCCAACAGAATTTGAAGATCTAAATCTACTTCCTTTGCTTGTTGAATTTTTAAATATATTGGACAAACCGTGCAACCTACCTCTTACCCGTCGGCAGGATCATTGTATAATGATTCTTCCAGGCAAATCTTCAGCAAATGCTCCGCCATATCAGTATCCACATCTCCAGAAGGATGAAATAGAAAGGATTGAAAAAGAGATGCTCAAAACAGGAGTTATTCGACCAAGTTGCAACCTCTACTCTTCACCGGTGCTACTTGTACGCAAGAAGGACGGAACAAGGCGAATATGTGTTGATTACCGAGCTCTCAATGGCATAACCATCAAGGACAAATACCTTATTCCAATAGTAGATGAATTGCTAGATAAAAGGGAGCACAAATCTTTACAAAGCTGGACCTTTGATCCGGGTATCATCAAATATGAGCATGCGAAGAAGACATACCGAAAACCACCTTTTAAACACACAACAACCACTATGAATTTTTGCTTTCTTCAATAGAAGGTGGAATATCTTGGGCATATCATATCAGAGGAAGGTGTGGCAGTGGACCCCTTCAAAATTGGAGCAATGCAAAACTGGTCGACCCCGAGGAACATAAAATTGCTACATGGCTTTCTGGGTTTAACAGGCTACTACCGTAAGTTCGTGAAAAACTACGGAAAGATCAATGCACCACTTACTTTCTTACTGGAAAAAGATGTCTTCCAATGGTTGGACAGAGCCTCCGCTGCCTTCGACAAACTTAAGGTAGCCATGACGACGACGCCGGTGCTAACACTACCAGATTTCAACCGAATCTTCATTATTGAGGCCAACGCATCTGGAGTCAGAATTGGAGCCATTCTTATGCAAGATGGTCGACCACTCGTATACACTAGCAAGGCATTATCTCCCTCCCATCAAAATAAGTCAACATATGATAAGGAGATGCTCGCCATTGTGCGCGTAACAATGAGGTGGAGACCCTACTTGATTGGTCGATGATTTCAAATTAAAACCGACTATAAAAGCCTCAAGTACTTTTTGGAGTGAAAGATATCATCCCTTGAGCAGCAAAAATGGGTAACAAAACTTCTTGTATTTGATTATGAAATAACTTACAAAAAGGGGAAAGAGAATATTCTTGCAGATGCGCTTTCGCAGCTACCCGAGCAAGCTGAAGTTTCGACCGTTTCACTTCCGACTAGCGACTTCCTTGAGGATATTAAGATGGAATGGCAGGAAGATTCAGAGACTAGTAAGATTATAAAAAATTTGGAGGAAGCACCAAGCTCCGTTGCTCATTGTAATTGGGACTTAAAAAAATTACACTATAAGGGACGCATTGTGCTTATGATAAATTCTACTTGCATCTTCACGAGCAAATTTTGGACAAAATTATTTATATTCAGGGTACTAAATTGAAAAGGAGTACGGCATATCACCCACAAATCGACGGCCAGACAGAAGTTGTAAATAGGTGCTTGGAGACAGCCCAAAGCCACCCCCCAAATATGACTATCCAATGAGAACTCTAGACCTAGCCAAGTACCATTATTGATCGACGGATCGTGACTCGACGATGACGAAATACTACTAAAGTGCTAATGTAGTGGGTGAACCTACCAACAGAAGATGCCACTTGGGAGAACTATGACGACTTGAAAATTAAATTCCTAAAATTCATGAATCGTCAGCCTCGAGGACAAGGCTGATTTGAAGAGGGCAGGTTTGTTAGGACTCAAGCTAGGAGAGTCCTAATTGAGAGGGACATTCATGTAAAACCTACCTAAGCTGACCCCTATTAAAGAGGTGAAGAGGCCGGCTAGGGTTAGGAGGTTGTTTCTTAGAGAAGAATTAGGAGTTGTAAAGGAATAGGAGTCTTGAGTAGAGGTCATATTAGGAGTTGGTTGAAGTAGGAGTCTTGAGTAGGAGTCCTATTAGGAGTTAGGGTTTAGAAACCCTATAAATAGCCTTGTATTCCTCCTCTTTTGATAAGCAATAGATGAATCTTTTCTACAGCCTTTGAGCAGCAACTTGCAGGGAGGAACCCCTATAGAGTTCCAAGGAGGCCGATCCCCTAAAGAGATCAACCCCAAGTTTAGAATCTGCAAGGGTTCTAACATCATGATGTGCATGTTGATAAGTTTAATGAACTTAACTTATCGGTTTGATTGTTGAATTCAAAGGCCTTAAATTCAAGAATGCCTTTTCTCAATTATGACATATTGATAGGGGGGAGTTAAGATTAACTCTATTACCAATTGTTTGTCATCATCAAAAAGAGAAAGATTATTGAATCTCAGATTTTGATGATGAAATCAATTGGTAAATTATTTAATCTAATCCTTGTGTTGAGATAAGTGTGCAGGACTAACTATGATAGTAGTAAGGTGTAAAGCAGATGAT
Organism: Musa acuminata AAA Group; assembly: GCF_036884655.1. Taxonomy (NCBI): domain Eukaryota; kingdom Viridiplantae; phylum Streptophyta; class Magnoliopsida; order Zingiberales; family Musaceae; genus Musa; species Musa acuminata. Next base: position 21,827,139 of record NC_088329.1, read on the forward strand.
GGGCCGGAGTCGAAGACTCGGACGATATACCGGGAGCTCATCGAGAGTTCATCATGCGATCACAGGAAGCACGTTAGAAGACTCGCCGAAAGCTCATCGGGAGATCACTAGAATCATGACGGAAGACTAGCCGAGAGTTGGTCGGGAGTTCATCAGAAGCTCGCCGGAAGACTCGCTGAAAAGTTTGTCGGAGGATCGCCGAGTGAAAAATCGACGTACTGGACCATGCTTGCCTTAATTGTAGTTAGAACGATAATTAGAGTTGATTTGGGAGGTAATCCTATTAACTCTGTTAGGGGCCAACTGGGCTCGGAGTTGGGCTAGTTTGGGCTGGATTCAAGGCCCAACCAGGATGCTGAATTCCTGGTCGGTAGTGGCACCACCTAGAAAGCAGCACCCCAGGTGGTCTGGGCGGTGGTACCTCCTAGACTGGGCGGTGGTACCACTGATAGTAAATGCTGCCAGTAGTGGTACCGCCCCTGTCAGGTGATGGTACAACCCGAGCTCGATCTCCGAGTTGTGTTAGGTGGTGGTACCACCAGACTGGGCGGTGGTACCACCTAGTGTCAGGTGACAGGTGGTGGTACCGCCAGTACCCCAGAAATCTGGGATGAGACACTTTTTGGCTCCATTTTTTAAAGTCATTGGGCTTATAAATAGCCCACCCTTTTCTGCATAAAAGGGCACCGAAGTGTGATTATAATCTTGAGTTATTGGGGTGTAAAAGTGTTGTAAACAAATGCTAGAGTCCTCCTCCTCCCTTTCTAAGTTTTGAGATCATTCAAGAGAGGTGTGTGACTTGTAAGGGTTCTCTCCTAAACCCGATAAAAGGAGAAAAAGTTGTAAAAGTTGATTGGACTTCACCTATTGAAGGAAGGCTTTTAGTGGACGTCGATGACCTCGATGGAGGAGGAATCCGAAAGTGGATGTATGTCACATTGACCGAACCACTCTAAATTCTAGTTTGCATTTTATTTTGAGCAATTTACCTTAACTGCAAATCATTTCATAGCAAACTGCTTCTCCTCCTCATCTTGCTTTCACTATGCTTATGCTCTCTTATGTTTCAAGTTACTATCTTTCCGAATCGATTTCCATCGAACGTATGAAATATTTTACAAAATCAAAGAATTTTTAGCTGCACTAATTCACCCCCCCATTTTAGTATTGCTCTTGATCCTAATGGTTGCAAATTATGTTATCTATAATGGGTATGTGATGCCCTAAGAGATAAGTAGATACTTTATTATTTTCATCCACATATAAATTATTGTAAAATAGCCTAACAAGTCTAGGATAAATAGGTTCATATATTTGAAGGATTGGGAGGATATCTAGGTTAGCAAACTATTGAATAGGTTCCAAATTACTCAATTCCTCTAGATCTACATATTTACCCTTATGAACATTTCTAGACTCTATGGTAGAAATCTAAGGGCATGTTGAGAAGAATCAAAAAGTAGGGAATTGTAGGTTTCATCTACTCTCCTTTTCCCTTTGTCCCTTGAGAATCTTCTAGAGGTCATGGAGACTATAATTATGAAGGAAAAATGAGGGGCAAGAATAGTTAATGCAAAGAAGGAAACAATTTGATTTAGGGATTACCTTAGTGGTTTAACCTTCTTGTGATCACCGAAGGAAGGTTTGGGATTGATCCTTGATTTTGTTGAATCTCGTATTTTGATGATGAAACTACTTGATATATGTTTATGATTTAATCTGCGTTTTAAGTGACGCAGGGTGCTTCGATCAGGATGAGACAATTAAAGCAGGAACATCATGTTGTGTCGGAGAAACATGTCAGAAGATTGGACGTCGGGCCGGTGGATCGGTCGACATATCGACAAAAGGCTTCGGGTCGTGGACTCGGGCATCGGGCCAAGAAGAGCGGGTATTGTGCCAAGGATATCGGAGTTGCAGAGTCAACTAGCCGATTGGGCAATAGGCTGCAGGAAAGGACGATGCGCCGAAGAATCGGACGAAGCGTCGAGGGACCAATGACATGCCGGACAACTTGGTTAATTGCTTAGGATTAATTATCTCGATCGAAGTATTTGTTTTTACATGTGCAGGATTAACTACGATGAAAGTAAGACATGCAGCAGGAGTTGCACCAGAGTCATGACAATGATCATGTTGGGAGTTCGAGAGCTCGACGGAAGTTCGGACAGTCGTCGGAGGTTCTGCGGGAACAAATCCGAGAAGTCCAGAAGCTTGCCAAAGGAGCTCGTCGGAACTTGCCAAGTGGATCATCGCAAGTCCAGGAGTTTGCCGGAAGTCCGTAGGAGGATCACCGAGGGTTCGTTGGATGATCGACGGAAGTTCGCCGGAAACTCGCCGAAAGAAGCGAGTGACGCACCGAAGCAAGCTGCAGAATATGTCTTAGGAAATAATCGTAGTTAGCACTTTGATTAAGTTAGAAATGGGAGGTGATCCCATTAGCTTAATCCTGGGGTAATTGGGCCCCTGAAGAACTCAAATTGGGTCGAATGGTTCAACCCATTCGGACCCAAGTTGCTGTGGGAGGTGCAACCGCCCAGGCAGGGAGGTAGCACCGCCCAGGCTATGTCTCCCAGCGAGACTGGGCGGTGCAACCGCCCCAGCCAAGAGGTGCAATCGCCGAGGGCTCAGTCTCTGAGCGAGACTGGGCGGTGCAACCTCCTCTGTCAGGAGGTAGCACCGCCAGATCTCAAGTTTCGAGCTCTGCCAGGCGGTGCAACCTCTCCAGTCAGGCGGTGCAACCGCCTGAGCTCGGTCTTCGAGCTCTGGCAGAGAGGTGCAACCGCCCCTGACAGAGGTAGCACCGCCCAGAGGCTCAGTCTTCGAGCTCTGCCAGGAGGTGCAACCGCCTGATCCCGGAATTCCGGGATTTGATCGTTTTGAGCTCCAAATTTGAACTGGGTTGGGGCCTATAAATACCCCACCCATTCAGCACTGAAAAGATACAGACCTACACCGAATTCTTGATCTTTTCTGTGATTCTAAGAGCTCAAATTTGTGTAAAGTCCAAAAGTTCTCCTCTTTCTGTTCTTCAAGTCTTGAGTTGTAAAGAGAGGAGAGAAAGGTTCTGTAAGGGTTGTCTCCTGAGCCCGTCAAAAGGAGTGAAACTGTAAAAGGGCAGTTGGCCTTCGCCTATTGAAGGAAGGCCTCTAATTGACGTCGGTGACCTCGTCGGTGGAGGAAGCCAAAAGTGGAGTAGGTCAAGACTGACCGAACCACTCTAAATCTCTGGTTTGCTTTTATTTTGAGCACTTTATCATTACTGCAAACCTCCTACATAGCTACTGCTCTCTGCGCTTTTACGAACAAGTTTCTAAGTTCTGATCTTTCCGAATCTGCATTCAGACGTAAATCGGTGTTTTCGTACGATCTTTACATTGCAGTTTACATTTACGTTTTGATTCTATTTATAACTGCAAACTGTCTTCTGCGCTTTTACGAACGAGTTTGTTTGCAGTTTACGTTTACGTTTTGATTCCATTTATAACTGCAAACTGCCTTCTGCGCTTTACGAACAAGTGTCTAAGTTCAGATCTTTCCGAATCTGAGCTTAGACGTAAACTGCGCTTAGACGCAAATTGTGTTTAGACATAAACTGCGCTTAGACGCAATCTGTGCTTAGACGCAAACTGCGCTTAGACGCAATCTGAGCTTAGACGCAATCTGCATTTAGACGCAAACTGCATTTAGACACAAACTGCGCTTAGACGCAAACTGTGTTTAGACGTAAACTGCACTTAATCATAAGTAATCTTAGAATCGGCTTTTGCATCAAAATAGTTTTTATCGAACGAACGCAGCTTTCGTTTTTAATCGCTGAAAGATTTCCGCTGCACTAATTCACCCCCCCCCTCTTAGTGCTCTCGATCCTAATAGATTTTACAAAGGATGAGTGTTCTTTTAAGTTGCTAGAGGGAGAGTAAGTGAAATAAGTGATTTGGGGCTCTTTGGAGAGGTGTAGAATGAGTTGGGGTCAGTTCTACTACTAGCCCTAACAAGTTCCTTTTATGGGGTAGGTTGCGAGCGGTGGCACCGCGAGTTGGGCGGTGCTACTGCCTACAACCAATGACCACTGGCGGTGCTACCAACTAGGCGGTGCCACCGCCTACAGGCAGTGAGCACTACCTGCATTGTGGTGTTGTGCAAATATGTGTGGTGCCGATATTGTGTGGTTCCATCGTGCAAGATCTTTATCATTATGTGGTGCACACACTCATTTGCGCAAACATCATTAAGATTTTTGAAATTCTACTTTCGTAAGAGGAGAAATTTGTATATCAAAATTTATATTGCTTGTTATGCACATCATAAGTCCATGATTCAAGTCTTATCTCAAGTGAAGAGATAATAGTGAGTGATCTCGAAAAATAGAACTCAATAAAGAAAATCCGGAGAAAAAATTTAAGAAAAGAACTCATGTATCAAAGAAGTTTAGCATACTTAATTCTTTTCTTATAAAATCAAATTGTTCCTCAATCAAGGGTTTTATAAAAATATCAGCTAATTGATGTTTTGTATTAATAAATTCTAGAGATATGTAATGGTTATTAACATGATCTCGTATAAATGGTGCCTAATATTAATATGTTTAGTTCTAGAGTATTGAATAGGATTTTTTGTTAAGCATATTGCACTAGTATTGTCGCACTTTATAGGTATGTATTTCAGGTGAATTTCATAATCCTCTAAAGTGTTTTTCATCCATATAACTTGAGCACAGCATGCACCTGCTACTATATACTCAACTTCGGTTGTAGATAATGCAACCGAGTTTTGTTTCTTGGAAGACCAAGAGACAAGTGCACGACCTAAGAATTGACATGTTTCGGATGAGCTTTTTTTATCTTTTCTACATCCAACAAAATTTGCATCGGCATAACCAAGAAATTCAAAGTTTTTTATTTTGGATACCATAATTCTAGTTTAGGAGTTCCTTTTATATATCTAAAAATTCTTTTAATGACTTTTAAATGAGATTGCTAGAGGTTAGTGTTAGGACTCTAGCTAGGAGAGTCCTAATTGAGAGGGACATTCATGTAAAACCTACCTAAGCCGACACTTATTAAAAAGGTGAATAGGCAGGCTAGGGTTAGGAGGTTGTTTCTTAGAGAAGAATTAGGAGTTATAAAGGAATATGAGTCTTGAGTAGGAGTCTTATTAGGAGTTGGTTAAAAGTAGGAGTCTTGAGTAGGAGTCCTATTAGACGTTAGGGTTTAGAAGCCCTATAAATAGCCATGTATTCTTCCTCTTTTTATAGGCAAGAGATGAATCTTTTCTGCAACCTTTGAGCAGTAACTTGGAGGGAGGAACCCCTATAGAATTCCATGGAGGCCGATCCCCTAAAGAGATCAACCCTAAGTTTAGAATCTGCAAGGGTTCTATCACCTAGTATCAGAGCAGCATTCTTGGCATCTCGCTGCCCTTCCATAGCCATCCATCAGCCCTCCACAGCCGCCCAAAGCAATTCCCACAATTGCTTCAAAGATCATCGCCAAATTTTGCCGTCATCTCCACCACCGCGGATCATCCTTTGATCTCCCCATGAATTGCAACAGAAAATTTCAGCCGCATATTGTTGCCTTAACCCATCTATTTGCAATCTTTTTTGAATGAAATTTCTCATACACTTCATAGATCATCTTGGCTTTCATCTAAGATTGATATATTGAGGAATTTACCTCTAAAAACGATTTTGTGTTGTTGCAAATTTTCATCGCAAACCGCTGAAATTTTTCGACGAGGATTCTACTATCGCAACTTGCACCAATTTCCTTGCTATTATACTGCCCAAATTTTCTTGATTAAATTGGACATCCTTGCTATCATATAAACTGAGATTTTGCTATCAATTCCCTCCTCAAATTTCTCAAGTTTTTGTTGGAAATTTTATCGAGAAATCATTGTTTCTTCGACGACAATTCTACTCTTATAAGACAACACAATTCTGCAGCAAACTTCCAATGATTTCTATCAAACCTTTGTTGCCATCTACTATAGATCTAAAACTTTCATCCACAGCCCTAAAACTTCACAAAACCATACCCTCAAACTACACCCAAAACAACCACAAAACAAGCCTAAACCGTAGCCTACATCCACCAATCCACCAACCCTTTCAACCATCACTTTGTTAGGATCGGAGCGGCACTAAGAGAGGGGGGGGGGGGGAGGGGGTGAATTAGTGCAGCGGATTAAAACTCATAAGTTTGAAAATGATTTCGTAAATACGCAGAGATTTTGATTCAACAATGAATGACTTGGTGAAAGTAGCACGAGTAAATTGAGAAGATGAAAATCGGAAGCTTGCTGCTATGTAAATAACAGTTTCAGAAAAGTAAATACTCACACATTCAAGGAACACACTAATTTAAAATGGTTCGGTCAAAATGACCTACATCCACTAGCGAAGCCTTCTTAAATGAGGCTCCCAACTTCCTCTAGCAAATCACTTTGAAGGGGAAGAACAAATACCCCTCTTACAACCTTTTACAAGTGATTTACACTCTTACAAATTTTCAATGAGAAAGAAGGAGGTGAATACTCAAGCAATTGAAAACAAGACTTGCTAAAGACTTTGCTAAGGTTTTATCTCAATCTCTAACTTCTTAAAGGTTGTATTCTTTGCTGAGAATTGAGGGGTGTTTATAGGCCCCAAGAGGATTCGAATTTGGGCTCTAAATTTTGAATTCTCTGAGATTCCCGATGCTTGTGGTGCCACCGCTTGTCAGTGGCGGTGCCATCGCCTATCAATGTCTGACACTAACAGTGTACTAGCAGTACCACCGCCGGACCTCTCGGGTGCTGGGCGGTGCCACCACCCAGTCCGGCAATTCCACCGCCCAACTTTACCGATCATTGGTTGGGCTTCAAATCCAGCCCAAACCAAGTCATATTCAGGCCTAATTGGCCCCTAACCAGGATATAGAATTATCCCTTAATCCTAACCCTAATTACATATAAACTATACAACTGAAAACATAGTCCTAAGCATGTTTTTAATCGGTAAACGTCGAGTCTCCTTCCGGCAAGCTTTTCGGCGATCTTTTGGTAGACTTCCGATACACCCTCGGATTTCTTCCGGTGGACTTCCAGCAGGCTCCCGATCTTGTGGCAAGTTCAGCGAGTAGTCGAGCCTTCTCGGTGATCTTCGCGAACCTCTAACGATCTTTTCAGCGGACTTCCGAAAACTTCGACAAGTCCCCGAATTCTTCTCGGTTAGTTCCGGCAGCATCTCCGACGAATCTTCGGACTCTCGAACATCCATCGAACTTGACTCCGGTAGACTTACTTTATGTCTTCAAGCTATCATAGTTATTCCTGTACATGTAAAACAAAAGTTCAATCTAGACAATTACCCCTAAGCAATTAATCAAGTTGTCTGGCATGTCATTGGTCCCTCGACACTTCGTCCGATTCTTCGGCGCATCGTCCTCTCCTACGGCCTATTGCCCAATCGGCCAGTTGACTCTGCAACTCCGATATCTATGGTGCAATACCCGCTCTTCTTGGCCCGATGCCTGAATCCATGGCCCGAAGCCTTCTATCGATACGTCGATCGATCCACCGGCCCGACGTCCAATCTTCTGACATGTTCCTCCGGCATAACATGATTTTCCTGCTTTAATTGTCTCATCCTGATCGAAGCATCTTGCGTCACTCAAAACGCAGATTAAATCATAAACAAATATCAAGTGGTTTCATTATCAAAATACGAGATTCAACAATCTCCCCCTTTTTGATGATGACAATCACTTGATGACGGAGTTTACCTTAACTCCCGGAGTTTAAACAAACTCTCTCTATCAATATGCCATATTGATAAAACCTTGAATTCAAGCCGAATTCAAGTCATTGCAAATATTCATCATGAATCTTTACAACACGTCATCATGCATAACATGATCATACTTCTCTCCCTTTGTCATCAATAAAAAGGAGAAGTGTCATTTTCTATGTGTTTGAGATATAAAGTTCAATACATTGCATGAAAAAATATAGTGTTAAATTTTATCATCATGTAATCTAGCAATTAAAGATGTGCAAGTTTAGCATGTTTGCTTTTCTTAAGATAGCAACTATTTGCTTCTCTTTAGACTACAAGCTAGCAATTTTTATGATATGCAAGTTTTGCTACATGCAAGCTAGCAAAAATTTCGAAAGCAAATGCAAGATAGCTTTCTTGTGTAAGCTCATAATTCTTGCTTCCTATTGCAATGTGCAAGTTGCAAGTTTTTGAAATATCCAAGTTCAACTCATTGCATAATTAATATAATCTCCTAGTTTTATCATTATGCAATTTTGCTATCATCATAGATATGTATGGTGGTAGTATGATAGCAATTTCTACAACATACAAGCTAGCAAATTTTACAACATTTTTAGAATATGCAAGCTAGCAGTTTTGAGATGTTCAAGAAAGCATCCCTTGCTTCTTGAAATATGCAAGTTTGCTAGATGTGCAAGTTAGCATGTTTTGCTTCTTGAGATAGGCAAGATTGCACATTTGGTATGCAAATTTAGAGTATGCAAGTTATCAACTTTTACACATAAAAAGTTAGCAAAAAGATGTGCAAGATGGACTATTTTGCCTCTTTTCAAAATATGTAACTTGGCACATATTGCTTCTTTGAGATTTGCAAGATAGCACTTTTGCTTGAGATTACAAGATAGCATTTCTTGCTTTTAAGATGAGCAAACTAATAAGTTTTGCCCCTTTTTGTGATATGTACATTTGCAGTTTTTTGCTTCTCTTGTCTTGTGCAAGCTAGTTAACAAGCTAGCTATCTCCCCCTTTGTCATTGTCAAAAAGAAGGGAAGACCCTTTACATCAATTTCTAAATCATGACAAAGGTAAGTATCAATCTTATTTGTGCATCATTATGTTTTCAAATTAAAATATGCACAACTTCAAAACTATACATTTGTATCCTTACTTTATGCATTGTACAAATAAATGAATCACTATAGGCATATCATACTATTGAATCTCGGATTTTGATGATGAAGTCAATTGTCATTTGTTGTCTAATGTATGTGTTGAGATAAGTGTGCAGGATTAACTACGATGAAAGTAAGACATGCAGCAGGAGTTGCGCCGAAGTCATGACAATGATCACGTTGGGAATTCGAGAGCTCGACGGAAGTTCGGACAGTCGTCGGAGGTTCTGCGGGAACAAATCCGAGAAGTCCAGAAGTTTGCCAAAGGAGCTCGTCGGAACTTGCCAAGTGGATCGTCGCAGTCCAGGAGTTTGCCGGAAGTCCGCAGGAGCATCACCGAGGGTTCATCGGATGATCGACGGAAGTTCGCCGGAAACTCGCCGGAAGAAGCGAGTGACGCACCGAAGCAAGCTGCAGAATATGTCTTAGGAAATAATCGTAGTTAGCACTTTGATTAAGTTAGAAATGGGAGGTGATCCCATTAGCTTAATCCTGGGGCAATTGGGCCCCTGAAGAACTCAAATTGGGTCGAATGGTTCAACCCATTCGGACCCAGGTTGCTGTGGGAGGTGCAACCGCCCAGGCAGGGAGGTAGCACCGCCCAGGCTATGTCTCCTAGCGAGACTGGGCGGTGCAACCGCCCCAGCCAAGAGGTGCAACCGCCCAGGGCTCAGTCTCCGAGCGAGACTGGGCGGTGCAACCTCCTCTGTCAGGAGGTAGCACCGCCAGAGCTCAAGTTTCGAGCTCTGCCAGGCGGTGCAACCTCGCCAGTCAGGCGGTGCAACCGCCTGAGCTCGGTCTTCGAGCTCTGGCAGAGAGGTGCAACCGCCCCTGACAGAGGTGGCACCGTCCAGAGGCTCAGTCTTCGAGCTCTGCCAGGCGGTGCAACCGCCCCAGTCAGGAGGTGCAACCGCCTGATCCCGGAATTCCGGGATTTGATCGTTTTGAGCTCCAAATTTGAACTGGGTTGGGGCCTATAAATACCCCACCCATTCAGCACTGAAAAGATACAGACCTACACCGAATTCTTGATCTTTTCTGTGATTCTAAGAGCTCAAATTTGTGTAAAGTCCAAAAGTTCTCCTCTTTCTGTTCTTCAAGTCTTGAGTTGTAAAGAGAGGAGAGAAAGGTTCTGTAAGGGTTGTCTCCTGAGCCCGTCAAAAGGAGTGAAACTATAAAAGGGCAGTTGGCCTTCGCCTATTGAAGGAAGGCCTCTAGTTGACGTCGGTGACCTCGTCGGTGGAGGAAGCCAAAAGTGGAGTAGGTCAAGACTGACCGAACCACTCTAAATCTCTGGTTTGCTTTTATTTTGAGCACTTTATCATTACTGCAAACCTCCTACATAGCTACTGCTCTCTGCGCTTTTACGAAAAAGTTCTAATCTTTCCGAATCTGCATTCAGACGTAAATTGGTGTTTTCATACGATCTTTACATTGCAGTTTACATTTACGTTTTGATTCTACTTATAACTGCAAACTGTCTTCTGCGCTTTTACGAACGAGTTTCCTTGCAGTTTACGTTTACGTTTTGATTTATAACTGCAAACTGTCTTCTGCGCTTTTACGTACGAGTTTCTTTACAGTTTACGTTTACGTTTTGATTCCATTTATAACTGCAAACTGCGCTTAGACGCAATCTGAGCTTAGACGTAAATTACGCTTAGACGCAAACTGTGTTTAGACGCAAACTGCGCTTAGACGCAAACTGCGCTTAGACGCAATCTGAGCTTAGACGCAATCTGCATTTAGACGCAAACTTCGTTTAGACGCAAACTGTGTTTAGACGTAAACTACACTTAATCATAAGTAATCTTAGAATCGGCTTTTGCATCAAAATAGTTTTTATCGAACGAACGCAGCTTTCGTTTTTAATCGCTGAAAGATTTCCGCTGCACTAATTCACCCCCCCCCCTCTTAGTGCTCTCGATCCTAACAATTGGTATCAGAGCCCGGTTAACTCTTAAACGGATTAAAACCCAAGTGAGATGGCTTACGCCGGAAACCAAGAGGGCCATTCCATTACACGTCCACCCATGTTTAATTGGACGGACTACACCTATTGGAAGACCCGAATGAGGATCTTTCTTATTTCCATGGACGTTGAAATCTGGAATCTTGTCGAGAATGGTTTTTTAAAGTCTTCTCTTCCAATGATCGATTGGAACGATTTGGAAAAGAAGGCTTTCGCTCTTAATGCAAAGGCTATGAATGCCTTATTTTGCGCACTTGATAAAAACGAGTTTAATCGTGTTTCGATTTGTGAAACTGCATTTGATATTTGGCACACACTCGAAGTGACTCATGAAGGCACAAGTAGAGTGAAAGAGTCAAAAATCAATCTTTTGTTACACTCTTTCGAACTTTTTCGGATGAAACTGAGTGAGACTATTGGCGACATGTTTACCCGTTTCACGGATGTTGTCAACGGTCTAAAAGGACTCGGAAAAAGTTTTTCGGATTTTGAGCTCGTAAATAAGATTCTAAGATCCCTTCCTAAGAGTTGGGATCCTAAAGTCACTGCTATTCAAGAGGCAAAAGATCTAAACAACTTCCCTCTTGAAGAACTAATTGGGTCATTAATGACCTACGAGATGACTTGCAAAGCTCATGAAGAGCAAGAAGACATCCTTCCAAAGAATAGGAAGGATATGACACTTAGAACTTTGGAAGATCACTTGAAAGAAAACTCAAGTGATGAGGACTGTGATGATGACTTGGCACTTCTAACAAGAAAATTTAAAAAATTCATTAAAAGAAACAAGTTTAAGAATGACACTAAAAGTAAACTTGAACCCAAGAAAGACCAAGTTATTTGCTATGAGTGCAAAAAGTCGGGACACTACAAGAGTGATTGTCCCCAAGCCAAAAAGAGAACAACAAAAAAGAAGGCGCTCAAAGCAACATGGGATGATTCGAGCGCGTCTGAAGAAGAGGAGTCCAACACCGAGCAAGTTGCTCATTACGCCTTAATGGCCATCGGAGAGGAGGTAACGAATTTACTAGATGCTGATTTATCTTTCGATGAATTATTAAATGCCTTCCATGACTTATTTGATGAATGCAAGATTATCAATAGAAAATACAAATTGCTGAAAAAGGAGCATGATAGTCTTACTTGTGATTTTGATAAGTTAAAAATTGAATATCATGATAGTTTAAATTCATGTATCAAATGTCATGATCTAGAAACTCTCCAAAAAGAAAACCTGCTACTTAAGGACACCTTGAAGAAATTCGAGGTTGGTAGCAAGTCATTGAACATGATCCTTGCAAACAAGGGTCACGTTCCAAAAAGAAGTGGAATTGGATTTGTGAGAAGTCCTCACCTAAATCCAACCACCTTTATAAAAGGCCCCATCTTACATGTTCAACACCAAGCAAAATGTAACTTTTGTTGCAAAATTGGACATAGGACGCATTATTGTCCATTCAAGAAAATTAGTCCAAACAAATTGATTTGGGTTCCTAAAGGAACCATGATAAACTCTATACAACATGATAAACAATGTAGATCTATCTTTGAGGCACCCAAAGGCAAATGGGTACCTAAAAATCATCCTTTCTTGTAGAAACCCACACCATCGCAAGCTAGGAGCAAGAGATGGTACCTTAATAGTGGATGCTCAATGCATATGACCGGAAATCCATCTCAATTCTCTAAGCTCACTAGCAAAGACGAAGGCTATGTCACCTTCGGAGACAACAACAAGGGTAAAATTATTGGCAAAGGAACCATAGGTAAAATTATTGAAGATGTTTTGTTAGTTGATGGTTTAAAACATAACCTCTTGAGCATTAGTCAATTATGTGATAAAGGATACACTGTCAAATTCGAATCTAATGCTTGCATCATTGAAAAACCACATAAGAACATGTCTATGATTGCATTAAAATAAAATAACGTATACACTATTAACATCAGTGATTTATATGATGAAATGTGTTTTGCGGTTATGAATGAGGATGCTTGGCTATGGCATAGAAGATTAGGTCATGCTAGCATGAAACTAATCACTCAAATATCATCTAGAGAACTTGTAAGAGGAATTCCTCATATCAAGTTCATCAAAGATAATGTATGTGATGCTTGCCAATTAGGTAAACAAATTAAGGGTAGTTTCAAAGCTAAGAATCAAATAAGCACCTCTAGGCCCTTACAATTGATCCATATGGACTTATTCGGACCAATCTCTACATCGAGTCTTGGAGGTAGCAAGTACGCCTTTGTCATTGTTGATGACTATAGCAGATATACATGGACCTACTTCTTAAAACAAAAAAATGAATGCTTTAAATATTTTACCAAGTTTTGTAAACTTGTTCAAAATCAGAAGAGTTCTATGATTTCGTCAATTAGAAGTGATCATGGTGGAGAATTTCAAAACCATGACTTCCAAGAATTCTGTGAACTCAATGGATACAACCATAACTTCTCTACTCCAAGAAATCCTCAACAAAATAGGGTAGTAGAAAGAAAAAATCGAAATCTACAAGAAATGGCAAGAACCATGTTGAATGAACATAGCCTACCCAAATATTTTTGGGCCGAAGCCATAAACACTGCATGATATATTTTGAATAGAGTTCTAGTAAGACCCTTACTCACCAAAACTCCTTATGAGTTATGGAATAACAAAAAACCCAATGTCTCATATTTTAAAGTCTTTGGGTGTAAATGTTTAATCTTAAATGAAAAGGATAACTTAGGAAAATTCGATGCTAAATCTGATGAAGGAATCTTTCTTGGTTATTCTTCGGTTTCTAAAGCTTTTCGTATTTTCAATAAAAGAACTTTAATTATTGAAGAATCCATCCATGTTGTTTTCAATGAGATTTCCGAAATTAGGAAAAATGATCTTGACGATGATGTTAATTTTGATTCTTTGAATTTAAACGAAACCCCATCTCCAACTAGCAACTTGGATGCATCCACTTCCCAGATTTCCTTACCCAAGGATTGGAAGTATGTAGATGCTCATCCTAAGGAGCTAATCTTAGGAGACACATCAAAGGGGGTTCAAACACGATCTTCTTTTAAAAATTTTTGTGCCAACGCCGCCTTTCTCTCCCAAATTAAACCCAAATGTGTTGATGAAGCCATGAAAGATGATTCATGGATTATCGCAATGCAAGATGAATTGAATCAATTTGAGAGAAATGAGGTGTGGACGCTTGTTCCTAGGCCAAATGACCATTTAGTTATTGGTACTAAATGGGTCTTTAGAAACAAGCAAGATGAAAATGGTATCGTGGTTAGAAACAAGGCTAAATTAGCGGCCAAAGGTTTCAACCAAGAAGAAGGTATCGATTATGAAGAAACCTTCGCTCCTGTGGCTCGATTAGAAGCCATAAGAATGCACCTTGCCTACGCTAGTAGTAATAATTTTAAATTATTTCAAATGGATGTTAAAAGTGCTTTTCTTAATGGCTTTATCTCCGAAGAAGTCTATGTTGAACAACCTCGTGGATTTGAAAATTATAGTCTCCCTAATCATGTGTTTAGACTAACTAAAGCTCTCTATGGTTTAAAACAAGCTCCAAGGGCTTGGTATGAGAGACTTAGTTCTTTTCTTATTGAAAATAATTTCATAAAAGGCAAGGTTGATACTACATTATTCATCAAGAACTTTGAAAATAATTTTCTCATTGTTTAAATTTATGTTGATGATATTATCTTTAGTTCTACGAATGAATCTCTTTGTGAATCCTTTGCTAAAACTATGAGTCTTGAATTCGAAATGAGTCTAATGGGAGAGTTAACATTCTTCTTAGGTCTACAAATCAAACAACTAAGCAATGGCATCTTTATTAGTCAAACTAAATATGCTATGAGTTTACTAAAGAAGTTTAATATGAATAACTCAAAAGCTATTAACACTCCTATGAGCACCTCCACTAAGTTAGAAATTGATGAAAGTGGAGAAAGCTTCGATCAAAAAACCTATAGGGGTATGATAGGAAGTTTACTTTACCTCACTGCAACTAGACCAGACATAATGTTCAGTGTAGGACTTTGTGCTAGATTTCAATCAAACCCCAAGATATCTCATCTCAAAGAAGTTAAAAGAATACTCAGATATCTTAATGGTACCATAAATCTAGGATTATGGTACCCAAAATCAGAGAAGCTTGAGTTAATTGCTTATGCTGATGCGGACTTCGCTGGCTGTAGATTAGATAGAAAAAGCACATCAGGAACATGTCAATTCTTAGGACATGCCCTTGTTTCCTGGTCATCTAAGAAACAAAACTCGGTTGCACTATCAACAACCGAAGCTGAATATATTGCAGCAAGTACATGCTGTGCACAAGTTGTTTAGATGAAAAATACCTTAGAAGATTATAAAGTTCATCTTAAAAACATTCCCATTAAATGTGATAACACAAGTGCAATATGCCTAACAAAAAACCCTATACAACACTCAAGAACAAAACATATTGATATCAGACATCACTTTATACAAGATCATGTTACGAATCATGATGTAATTATAGAATTCATTGATACGAAACATCAACTAGCTGATATCTTTACAAAACCTCTAAGTGAAGAACAATTTGATTTCATAAAAAGAGAATTAGGAATATTGATGTGTCCGAATACTTAAACTAGCTAAAATTATTTTTCGGACGTTATTGATTACATGACTTGGTATCACTTGATCAAATAACATGTTGGAAATTATGTGACAAATGTTTTTGAAAATCAGTAGCTTACTCATATCCGAATGCATGTAAGAAGTTCATCTTATTCTCGGTTTGAATGCTAAAAATAGGATTTTCATGTACACTCTTATGAAAACTTTTTGAAAAATGAGTTTCCTCCTTCAAGCAACGAACTATAACATAACAAGGAGAAGAGATATTCAAAGCATTATATGTGTCATGCCTTCCTTTATGTGCTTGATAACTTGCTGGAATCACATCTACCATGCTTTTTGATAATGCTACCATGCTTTTTGTTGATGACAAAGGGGGAGAAAAATATGAATTGATATGGTTGCTATTACTGATGTTATGATTAGGCCATACCTGCTATCACTGATAATGATATGGTTGCTATTACTGATGTTGATATGGTTGCTATCACTGATGCTATGATTAGGCCATACTTGCATCACCAAGAAATATATGATTGCCATATGCCCTGTATCAAGATATCAAACAAAAATTTGCATCGTACGAACTGATATCTTACCATGTGATGCAATGCTACACTTGCTAAAATATTCGAAATGTGTACATCATGTAATGATATCAAAATCTTGCTTCACAGATTTACATGTCGATATCTTACAATATGATGAATTGCTACAATAACCATCATTCAAACTTGTTATATTTGAAAATGTACGTCAAGCCTTGACATCATCTTCAAAGAGATACATTATGATAGGAATCATGATGGGAATATGTCTCTTGAATTTATAAAGTTTTTAAATTCAAGAAGTATGGCATATAGACAAGGGGAGTTAAAGTTAACTCCATTATCAATTGATTGTCATCATCAAAAAGGGGGAGATTATTGAATCTCGGATTTTGATGATGAAGTCAATTGTCATTTGTTGTCTAATGTATGTGTTGAGATAAGTGTGCAGGATTAACTACGATGAAAGTAAGACATGCAGCGGGAGTTGCGCCGGAGTCATGACAATGATCACGTTGAGAGTTCGAGAGCTCGACGGAAGTTCGGATAGTCGTCGGAGGTTCTGCGGGAACAAATCCGAGAAGTCCAGAAGTTTGCCAAAGGAGCTCGTCGGAACTTGCCAAGTGGATCGTCGCAGTCCAGGAGTTTGCCAGAAGTACGCAGGAGCATCACCGAGGGTTCATCGGATGATCGACGGAAGTTCGCCGGAAACTCGCCGGAAGAAGCGAGTGACGCACCGAAGCAAGCTGCAGAATATGTCTTAGGAAATAATCATAGTTAGCACTTTGATTAAGTTAGAAATGGGAGGTGATCCCATTAGCTTAATCCTGGGGCAATTGGGCCCCTGAAGAACTCAAATTGGGTCGAATGGTTCAACCCATTCGGACCCAGGTTGCTGTGGGAGGTGCAACCGCCCAGGCAGGGAGGTAGCACCGCCCAGGCTATGTCTCCCAGTGAGACTGGGCGGTGCAACTGCCCCAGCCAAGAGGTGCAACCACCCAGGGCTCAGTCTCCGAGCGAGACTGGGCGGTGCAACCTCCTCTATCAGGAGGTAGCACTGCCAGATCTCAAGTTTTGAGCTCTACCAGGCGGTGCAACCTCTCCAGTCATGCGGTACAACCGCTTGAGCTCGGTCTTCGAGCTCTAGCAGAGAGGTGCAACCGCCCTTGACAGAGGTGGCACCGCCCAGAGGCTCAGTCTTCGAGCTCTGCCAGGCGGTGCAACCTCTCCAGTCAGGAGGTGCAACCGCCTGATCCCGGAATTCCGGGATTTGATCGTTTTGAGCTCCAAATTTGAACTGGGTTGGGGCTTATAAATACCCCACCCATTCAGCACTGAAATGATACAGACCTACACCGAATTCTTGATCTTTTCTATGATTCTAAGAGCTCAAATTTGTGTAAAGTCCAAAAGTTCTCCTCTTTCTGTTCTTCAAGTCTTGAGTTGTAAAGAGAGGAGAGAAAGGTTCTGTAAGGGTTGTCTCCTGAGCCCGTCAAAAGGAGTGAAACTGTAAAAGGGCAGTTGGCCTTCGCCTATTGAAGGAAGGCCTCTAGTTGACGTCGGTGACCTCGTCGGTGGAGGAAGCCAAAAGTGGAGTAGGTCAAGACTGACCGAACCACTCTAAATCTCTAGTTTGCTTTTATTTTGAGCACTTTATCATTACTGCAAACCTCCTACATAGCTACTGCTCTCTGCGCTTTTACGAAAAAGTTCTAATCTTTCTGAATCTGCATTCAGACGTAAATCGGTGTTTTCATACGATCTTTACATTGCAGTTTACATTTACGTTTTGATTCTACTTATAACTGCAAACTGTCTTCTGCGCTTTTACGAACGAGTTTCCTTGCAGTTTACGTTTAAGTTTTGATTTATAACTGCAAACTGTCTTCTGCGCTTTTATGTACGAGTTTCTTTGCAGTTTACGTTTACGTTTTGATTCCATTTATAACTGCAAACTGCGCGTAGATGCAATCTGAGCTTAGTCGTAAATTGCGCTTAGACGCAAACTATGTTTAGACGCAAACTACGCTTAGACGCAATCTGCGCTTAGACACAAACTGTGCTTAGACGCAAACTGCGCTTAGACGCAATCTGATCTTAGACGCAATCTGCATTTAGACGCAAACTACGTTTAGACGCAAACTGTGTTTAGACGTAAACTGCACTTAATCATAAGTAATCTTAGAATCGGCTTTTGCATCAAAATAGTTTTTATCGAACGAACGCAGCTTTCGTTTTTAATCGCTGAAAGATTTCCGCTGCACTAATTCACCCCCCCCCCCCTCTTAGGGCTCTCGATCCTAACACATACATGATACATCATTTTGGTAATAAATCATAGCATTTATCAATATTTTGATCATGTACCAAGCATTCATCATTTAGAGCATTCATGATACACATTATATGCATATATCATCACAATAAAAAGCAATTGCATGCA
Organism: Musa acuminata AAA Group; assembly: GCF_036884655.1. Classification (NCBI taxonomy): domain Eukaryota; kingdom Viridiplantae; phylum Streptophyta; class Magnoliopsida; order Zingiberales; family Musaceae; genus Musa; species Musa acuminata. The sequence continues at coordinate 21,845,666 of NC_088329.1, forward strand.
TAATTTCAAATCATAAATGTTTCAAATCATGATGGTATTAATTTATCAAATTGTATCCTACCATGCATGATCAAAACTTTTTCCATTTTATCATTGTAAACAAGAAAGAATAAGGGAAGAACAAAATAGTACAAAATATTTCAATTATTTCAAGGCATACAAGCCATAAACCTAATGGCATCATGTCATGAAAGATAAGATCTCTTGAATTATAAAAGACATGATTCATTTTATCAAATCTCTTCTTTTTATAAATAACAAAAATTGTAGGTGTACAAAGAAGAGATTGTGATTAAAAAAGAATCTCAAGTAGTAAATCCAAGAAACCAAAAGCATAATTTGAATACAAACTAATTGAAAATGGTATACATAGATTTATCATAATAATCATCAAGATCAATAAGATAGAGAAAAATAATTTTTCAAGAAAAAAATATTTTCCTCTTTTTAGTTGTTTCAATTCATATGATTTTATTTCATGTATGCCAAATAAAAACATGTATCATGTTTAAAACTGAAAGTGTGAGATTTATTACAATAAAGATCAATAAGACACTTTCATTATGGTAAAAATCAATAATCCATAAATCGCAAGATTCATCATGCATAATTTCAAAATTTATTAAGCATGATCATTATGCATGACACTAAAACATGGTTTCAAAATGTTTAATATTTTCATTACACAATTTCATCATTATGCATTATCATATTTTCAAATTTGAACATGCGCAATTTCAAAACTATATCTTTCATTTTTCATGCATGATACAAATAACTCAATCATCATTATGAGCATAATATACATGATATTCAAGCATTATTTCAATCTACACATCATGATAACAATAAATTTGCAATATAGCCAATCTCATGTTTTATCATTCAAGCTAGCGTATATTTTTGCAATTAGCAAGCTATCAAATTCCTTTTTCTTTTATAATAGTGATTCAATCATATCAAGGCATTTGTATCATAGATATAAAGAAATCATATCATCAAAGATAAGATCATTTGAATACCAAAAGACATGATTTATTTCAACATATCTCTTTTATTTTTATAAATGTTAAAAAGGAATGTAGGAGATCAAATGTTATAGTACATTGATTCTTGCATAAGAAGTCTTAAGTTATAAATTTTGAAAAATCAAGATAAGTCTTATTCAAATTCAAATCATCAAATCAACATTTCTTGGGTATGCATGAAATCAAAACATGGTTTCAAATCTTCAACATATAACATGCATGAATTCAAAAAATCGAAATGAGAAGGGAAGAATTCAAGAGTACAAAGATTTCAACCATCTCATAAACAACTGAAGGATCAAGTCATGAATTCAAAATTCCATGAATCATTTTGACAAATCTCCTTTTAAATAATCAAAATGATCATCAAAGGAAATCTCATATTATTCTAAAAAATAAATCAAGTTCATGATTTTGATAAAACTCATTTCAAATTTAAATTATCAAAATCATTTTTATGGTTCATAAAATTCATAACATAAGTAGATTTATGATTTCATTGATAATAGATTCCCTCCCCCCCCCCCCCCTTTTTTTAAAGTGTTTCATTTTAAGTGATTGATTTCATGTTAACATGCTTTTCAAACATGCATCAACGTTTAGGATCAAAAAATGAATTTCGTCATAAAACTATCAAGACCAATAAATTACAAAAATCATTATGTATTACTTTAAAATCTCATGCATAAATTTATGAATCATAGTATCAAAATTTTAATATTTTCATTACAACTTTATGTATTATTAAGTATACAATCGTCAAGCATGACACTTACACTATTTCATATAAGCATGCCTATTTCATTTATGTCAAATTAAAACATGCATCATTTCGAAAGAAAACTCATTAAGCATGATATTAAACTTCTTAATATTTTTATTAAGACATTAAGCATGATTTCAATCAAAATCGGAAATCATCAAGATACACATTTTTTTTTTTAAGAACAACATACATATAATCATTAGATTTAAATCTACCATTTTATTCCATTAACATAAAACATATAATTTTCAAGAAAAATAATTATTCAAAAAAAAATAAAATGCATCATGGAAAACATCAAGTAATTTCAAAATAAATTAAGGGGGTTTCGATTACCTCATCATTGAATGTCGTTGATACGTAGTTTGCCACTTTGCCTTTCTTGATTTTCTCCTCGTCTTTAGAGGAGCTCAATTCATCCCAATTTTTGTTCTTCTCGCATTCAAAGCAAGTAGTTCCATTCTTTTTGCTTTTTAATTTTTGTTTCATTTGTAGTTTAAGTTCACCATCGCTCAAGTGGTCTTCATGTGTTCTATATCCCAAATCCTTCCTGTCCTTTGGAAGGTTGTTCTCGAGTTCCTTTTTGTCACATTGTTCATTTTGTAGGTTATTAAAGATCCAATTAGTTCTTTGAGAGCAAATGTCTTAAGGTCTTTGACCTCTTGATTGGTTGTAACTTTTGGATCCCAACTTTTTGGAAGGGATCTTAAGATTTTAGTTACTAGTTCAAAGTTAGAAAAACTTTTATCAAGAGTTTTGAGTCCATTAATGACATCCGTGAAACAGGTGTAATTGTCTCCGATGGACTCACTTAGTTTCATTTGGAAAAGTTCGTAAGAGTGCACAAGAATGTTGATTTTGGACTTTTTCACTCGGCTAGTACCTTCATGAGTGACCTCAAGAGTTCTCCAAATATCAAAAGCCGAATCACAAATCGAAACGCGATTAAATTCATTTTTGTCAAGTGCACAATATAAGGCATTGATAGCCTTTGCGTTTAAAGCAAAAACTTTCTTCTCCGATTTATCCCATTCGCTCATCGAAAGAAAAGATTTTTGAAATCCATTTTCGACAATATTCCAAAGCTCGAGATTCAACGAAAGTAAGAAAACTCTCATTCGAGTTTTCCAATAAATGTAGTCCGTCCCATTGAAAAAAGGAGGATGAATGAGAGAGTAACCCTCTTGAAGGCCGAAAAGAGCCGTTTCTATTTGGGTGTTAAACCAAAGTAGAAAACCGTGAATCTGATACCAATTGTTAGGATCGGAGCGGCACTAAGAGGGGGGGAATGAATTCGTGCAGTAGATTAAAACTCATAAATTTGAAAACAATTTCGTAAATGCGTAGAGATTTCGATTCAACAATGAATGACTTGGTGAAAGTAGCTCGAGTAAAGTGAGAAGATGAAAACCGGAAGCTTGCTGCTATGTAAATAATAGTTTCAGAAAAGTAAATACTCACACATTCAAGGAACACATCAATTTAAAGTGGTTCGGTGTTAGGACTCTAGCTAGGAGAGTCCTAATTGAGAGAGACATTCATGTAAAACCTACCTAAACCGACCCCTATTAAAGATGTGAAGAGGCCGGCTAGGGTTAGGAGGTTGTTTCTTAGAGATGAATTAAGAGTTGTAAAGGAATAGGAGTCTTGAGTAGAAGTCCTATTAGGAGTTGGTTAGAAGTAGGAGTCTTGAGTAGGAGTCCTATTATGAGTTAGGGTTTAGAAACCCTATAAATAGTCATGTATTCCTCCTCTTTTGATAAGCAATAGATGAATCTTTTCTGCAGCCTTTGAGCAGCAACTTGAAGGGAGGAACCCCTATAGAGTTCCAAGGAGGCCGATCCCCTAAAGAGATCAACCCCAAGTTTAGAATCTGCAAGGGTTCTAACACCTGGTATCAGAGCAGCGTTCATGGCGTCTCGCTACCCTTCCACAGCCATCCATCAACCCTCCACAATCACCCAAAGCAATTCCCATAATTGCTTAAAAGATCGTCGCCAAATTCCACCATCATCTCCACCACCGCAGATCATCCTTTGATCTCCCCGTGAATAGCAACAGGATCTGGTTTCCTACCTTACTACTACTGCAATTTAGTTATCCTTATTCGAAAATCCAAAAACAAAAACTGTTCCTATATTGCTGCATAAACCTTTCGTCACATAGTTTTCATCTCTACGACGAAAGATACATTGCAGAATTCCAGCTGCATAGCACCATCTGTTTGATCTTGCTACTGTGTTTTTTCTATCCAAATTTCTATGAAATTTTCATGACATCTTTGACAATTCCTAACAGCAAATTTCCCATTGGTTTTTTCAAAAAATTCTCAATATAAACCATTGATATTTTATGTCTAATATGCTATACTTGAAAATCTGCACTATAAAATTTCAGCCGCATAGCACTGTTTGTTTGATCTTGATACTATATTGTTTCTATCCAAATCTCTACAAAATTTTTATGATAGCTTTGACACTTCCTAACAGTGCATTTTCCTTTGGTTTCATCAAAAAATTCTCAATATAAACAACTGATTGTTTACGTCCAATCTGCTATACTTAAAAATCTGTGCTGCAGAAAATTTCAGCGGCATATTGTTGCCTTAACCCATCTATTTGCAATCTTTTTTTGAATGAAATTTCTTATACACTTCATAGATCATCTTGGCTTCCATATAAGATTGATATATTAAGGAATTTATCTCTAAAAATGACTTTGTGTTACTGCAAATTTTCATCATAACCCGCTGAAATTTTTCGACGACAATTCTGCTATCGCAACTTGCACCAATTTTCTTGCTGTTATACTGCCGAAATTCTCTTGATTAAATTAGACATCCTTGCTGTCATATAATATGTGAATTTGCAATCAATTCCCTCCTCAATTCTCTTATGTTTTTGGTAGAAATTACATCGAGAGAAACCATTGTTTCTTCGACGACAATTCTACTCTTACAAGACAGCACATACTTGCTGCAACTTCCACTTATTTCTATCAAACCTTTGCTATCATCTACCACAGATCCAAAACTTTCATCTACAGCCCTAAAACTCCACCAAACCACAACCTCAAACTACACCCAAAATAGTCACAAAACAAGCCTAAACCGTAGCCTACATCCACCAATCTACCAACCCTTTCGACCATCACCTCTCTCAACCAATACATGCCTTTAACCCAACAACAAAAGAGAGATATTAACATCACAGATTTGGCGGCATATACTATAGCATCTGAGGGGGTAATCAATGCTAAATTCGAAGCCTTCGAGGCGCGAATGGCCGACCACTAAGCCCGAAGAAATCACATCAAGAAGAGAGCTTTGCCCAATCGCACCAAGCCCGAAGATATAACTCCCAAGAGAGGGGAAGCTCTATGACTGACTCCAACTATCCATGCATGAGAGTGGACTTCCCTAGATGGGAAGAAGGAGACCCGATTGGTTGGATCTCGCGCGCGGAGCGATATTTTCGGTACCATAAAACCGCTGATGCATCTATGGTGAAAATTGCAGCTATGCATCTTGAAGGGGATGCTATACAGTGGTTTGACTAGTTTGAACATACTTATGGAGTCCTTTCATGGCGACAATTCAAAGAAGGACTGCTGATCCGCTTTAGACCAACCGATTACGAGAATATTGACGGACAACTAGCAAAGATCCGACAAACCTCCACCATTCAGGAGTACCAAACCAGGTTTGAAAGGTTATCTAATCAAACTCATGATTGGTCTCAAAAACAGCTATTGAGGGCTTAAAACCGGAGATCCGAGGAGAAGTTAAAGTGCGACAACCGTATATGCTTATGGCAGCCATCTCTTTCGCACGACATCAAGAGGAGCAATTGAACCATGAAGCACGGAGGACTAGGGTCGCTCCTCAACTAGCAATATTGAAGCCCTTAGCCCCCCCTACTGTTGACCGAGTCCCTACACCAAAGAGGTTAACAAGAGAAGAGCTTCGGGAGCGATATGCGAAGGGGTTATGTTGGCATTGCGACGAGTAGTGGAGCCGCGAGCATCGCTGTAAAAAAGGCAGACTTCTTATTATTGAACCAGTAGAAGAAGAGGTTATTAAACATCCAGAAAAGAGCCTTGAACATGAAGAAGAAGATATGAAAGAAGAGCCATAGCCGATCGACATTACGGTACACGCACTAGCCGGCTACTCAAACCCGCAAATGATGAAAGTTGGAGGCCTTCTCAAACAACAACCGATCACTGTTCTCATCGACACGGGCAGCGCTAATAACTTCCTGAATAGTAAGGTTTCTGTTCGGATGGCACTGCATATTGAAGGCTGCAGCAAGTTCGATGTAAAGGTTGTCGACGACAGAATCCTAAAGTGCGACCAAAGATGCCCGCAGGTGAAACTATTACTACAAGACCAAGAAATTATCACCGATTTCTTCCTCCTACCAATCGATGACTATGAGGCCATGCTTGGCATAGAATGGTTGACTACACTAGGTGAAATATCTTGGAACTTTTCTAAATTAATTATGAAATTCTATTGTAAGGGCAAAAAGATCATCCTACGTGGGAAGCGCGGAAGCAACATAACCACCATTTCGACCCAACGAATGGAGAAAGTTTTGCACAAGATAAATGGTGGCTTTTTTATGCATCTACAGCTGCAACCAGAAGAGAAGAAAATAGAAATTGAAGATCAAAATCTTGCCCAATTTCTTATTGAATTTGCCGATATATTTGCTAAACCGCGTAGTCTTCCTCTTTCTCGGCAACATGATCATCGAATTCCAATCCTTCCGGGCAAGCCACCAGCGAACACTCGACCATACCGATATCCTCACCTCCAGAAAGATGAAATTGAAAAGATCATAAAGGAGATGCTTGAAATAGGGGTGATTCGGCCAAGTTGCAGCCCCTATTCCTCACCGGTGCTACTTGTACGCAAGAAGGACAGAACTTGGCGGATGTGCATCGACTACCGAGCTTAAAATGACATCACCGTCAAGGACAAGTACCCAATACCAGTGGTGGATGAACTTCTTGATGAATTGAAAGGAGCTCGAGTCTTCACGAAGTTGGACCTACGATCCGGTTACCACCAAATTCTGGTATGTGACGATGACATTCCAAAAACTGCATTTCGCACACATGATGGCCATTATGAATTCTTGGTAATACCTTTTGGACTCACTAATGCTCCTTCAACCTTTCAAAGTCTCATGAACGATATTTTTCGGAGCTTTCTTGGTAAATTTGTGTTGGTATTTTTTGATGATATTCTCGTTTACAGCCCTTCTCTTGAGACTCACTTTCAGCATTTACGGATTGTTTTGACGATCCTTCGGGAGAATACTCTTTTTGTTAAGCAACCAAAGTGTAGCTTTCTCCAACAAAAAGTAGAGTACCTTGGGCATATAATATCAGAAGGAGTGGCGGTAGACCCAACAAAAATTGAGGCAATGCAAGGCTGGCCGAAACCTATAAACGTGAAATTACTGTGCGGGTTCCTTGGACTAACGGGCTGCTACCGAAAATTTGTTAAGGACTATGGGAAGATCAATGCACCACTTACTTTCTTACTGGAAAAAGATGTCTTCCAATGGTTAGATAGAGCCTCCGCTGCCTTCGACAAACTTAAGGCAGCCATGACGACGACGCCGGTGCTAACACTACCAGATTTCAACCGACCCTTCATTATTGAGGCCGACGCATCTGGAGTCGGAATTAGAGTCATTCTCATGCAAGATGGTCGACCACTCGCATACACTAGCAAGGCATTATCTCCCTCCCATCAAAATAAGTCAACATATGATAAGGAGATAATCGCCATTGTGCACGCAGCAACGAGGTGGAGACCCTACTTGATTGGTCGACGATTTCAAATTAAAACCGACCATAAAAGCCTCAAGTACTTTTTAGAGTGAAAGATATCATCCCCTGAGCAGCAAAAATGGGTAACAAAACTTCTTGGATTTGATTATGAAATAACTTACAAAAAGGGGAAAGAGAATGTTCTTGCAGATGCGCTTTCGTAGCTGCCCGAGCAAGCTGAAGTTTCGGCCATTTCACTTCCAACCAGTGACTTCCTTGAGGATATTAAGATGGAATGGCAAGAAGATTCAGAGACTAGTAAGATTATAAAAAAATTGGAGAAAGCACCCAGCTCCGTGGCTCATTACAATTGGGACTCAAAAGAATTACACTATAAGGGACGCATTGTGCTTATGATAAATTCTATTTGCATCTTCACGAGCAGATTTTGGACAAAGTTATTCCATATGCAGGGTACTAAATTGAAAAGGAGTACGACATATCACCCACAAATCAACGGCTAGACAAAAGTTGTAAATAGGTGCTTGAAGACAGCCCAAAGCCACCCACCAAATATGACTATCCAAGGAGAACTCCAGACCCAGCCAAGTGCCATTATTGATCGACGGATCGTGACTCGATGACGACGACCCACTACTAAAGTGCTAATAGAGTGGGTGAACCTACCAACAGAAGATGCCACTTGGGAGAACTATGATGACTTGAAGATCAAATTCCCAAAATTCATGAATCGTCAGCCTCGAGGACAAGGCTGATTTGAAGAGGGCGGGTCTGTTAGGACTCTAGCTAGGAGAGTCCTAACTGAGAGAGACATTCATGTAAAACCTACCTAAGCCGACCCCTATTAAAGAGGTGAAGAGGCCGGCTAGGGTTAGGAGGTTGTTTCTTAGAGATGAATTAGGAGTTGTAAAGGAATAGGAGTCTTGAGTAGAAGTCCTATTAGGAGTTGGTTAGAAGTAGGAGTCTTGAGTAGGATTCCTATTAGGAGTTAGGGTTTAGAAACCCTATAAATAGTCATGTATTCCTCCTCTTTTGATAAGCAATAGATGAATCTTTTCTGCAGCCTTTGAGCATCAACTTGGAGGGAGGAACCCCTATAGAGTTCCAAGGAGGCCGATCCCCTAAAGAGATCAACCCCAAGTTTAGAATCTGCAAGGGTTCTAACATTTGGTCAAAATGACCTACATCCACTTACGAAGCCTTCTTCAATGAGGCTCCCAACTTCCACTAGCAAATCACTTTGAAGGAGAAGGACAAATACCACTCTTACAACCTTTTACAAGTGGTTCACACTCTTACAAATTTTCAATGAGAAAGGAGGTGAACACTCAAGCAATTGAAAATAAGACTTGCTAAAGACTTTGCTAAGACTTTATCTCTTACTTCTCAAAGGTTGTATTCTCTGCTGAGAATTGAGTGGTATTTATAGGCCACAAGAGGATTCAAATTTGGGCTCCAAATTTTGAATTCTCTTAGGTTCCCGATGCTGGCGGTGCCACCGCCTATTAGTGTTTGACACTGACAGTGTACTGGCGGTGCCACCGCTCGATCCGGTAGTGGCTTGGGTGCTGGGACTTTACCGGTCATTGGTTGGGCTTCAAATCCAGCCCAAACCAAGTCATATTCGGGCCCAATTGGCCCCTAACTAGGATATAAGATTATCTCTTAATCCTAACCCTAATTACATATAAACCATGCAACTGAAAACATAGTCCTAAGCAAGTTTTTAATCGGCAAACGTCGAGTCTCCTTCCGACGAGCTTTCCGACGATCTTCCGGCGGACTTCCGATACACCCTCGGATTTCTTCCGACGGACTTCTAGCATGTCATGCCCCTCAAAATATCCATGATATTAAAAATTTTCATCACAAATCTATCCAAGATCCAAACACACATTTGAGGACACTGAAAAACATTCAATCAAATTTACATCCATAAAACCTATGCAGTTTATAATCATATATCACATCACTCGATAATTCACATTTATGAAAACCAAAACCAACTTAACAAACATGAACATTAGTTATAAGTCCACAAGCTAAATAATTTATACAGTCAGAACTCCAACCATTTACCATAAGCTCATATCATCATAAATTTAACTTAACATCCCAAAAATTCTAGACGAGAGAGGTCGTTTAACACTTTTACACGATATAACCATTCAAACCTATTAACAATATTTTTATTACATACAAAATGCACTTATACAACAATAACATAACAACCAACAAGACTTGCCCACGATTCTAAATAGCTCTCCACTGCCTCAGCCCAATACAAACATCTCAAAGAGAGTGTTAGGACTCTAGCTAGGAGAGTCCTAATTGCGAGAGACATTCATGTAAAACCTACCTAAGCTGACCCCTATTAAAGAGGTGAAGAGGCCGGCTAGGGTTAGGAGGTTGTTTCTTAGAGAAGAATTAGGAGTTGTAAAGGAATAGGAGTCTTAAGTAGAAGTCCTATTAGGAGTTGGTTAGAAGTATGAGTCTTGAGTAGGAGTCCTATTAGGAGTTAGGGTTTAGAAACCCTATAAATAGCCATATATTCCTCCTCTTTTGATAAGTAATAGATGAATCTTTTCTGTAGCCTTTGAGCAGCAACATGGAGGGAGGAACCCCTATAGAGTTCCAAGGAGACCGATCCCCTAAAGAGATCAACCCCAAGTTTAGAATTTGAAAGGGTTCTAGCACCTGGTATTAGAGCAGCGTTCTTGGCGTCTCGCTACCCTTCCACAACCATCCATCAACCCTCCACAACCTCCCAAAGCAATTCCCACAATTGCTTAAAAAATCGTCAACAAATTCCGTCGTCATCTCCACCACCACGGATCATCCTTTGATATCCCCATGAATTGCAACAGGTTCTGGTTTTCTACCTTACTGCTGCTTCAATTTAGTTATCCTTATTTGAAAATCTCAAAAAAAATTATTCCTATATTTCTGCATAAACTTTTTTTCATAAAGTTTTCATCTCTATGACGAAAGATACATTGCAGAATTCCAACCGTATAGTACCGTCTGTTTGATCTTACTACTGTGTTTTTTCTATGCAAATCTCTATAAAATTTTTATGATATCTTTGACATTTCCTAACAGCAGATTTTCTTTGGTTTTGTCAAAAAATTCTCAATATAAACCATTGATATTTTACGTCTAATCTGCTATATTTGAAAATCTGCACCGTAAAATTTCAACCGCATAGCACTGTTTGTTTTATCTTGATACTATGTTGTTTCTATCCAAATCTCTATGAAATTTTTATGATAGCTTTGACACTTCCTAACAGTGGATTTTCCTTTAGTTTCATCAAAAAATTCTCAAAATAAACCACTGATCTTTTATGTCCAATCTGCTATACTTAAAAATCTGTGCTACAGAAAATTTCAGTCGCATATTGTTGCCTTAACCCATCTATTTGCAATCTTTTTTGAATGAAATTTCTTATACACTTCATAGATCATCTTGGCTTCCATCTAAGATTTATCTATTAAGGAATTCATCTCTAAAAATGATTTTGTGTTGCTGCAAATTTTCGTCATATCCCGCTGAAATTTTTCGACGAGAATTCTGCAATCGCAACTTGCATCAATTTCCTTGCTGTTATACTGCCAAAATTTTCTTGATTAAATTATAAATCCTTGCTATCATATAAACTGTGATTTTGCTATCAATTCCCTCCTCAATTCTCTCAAGTTTTTGGTAGAAATTATGTCGAGAAACCATTGTTTCTTCGACGACAATTCTACTCTTACAAGACAGCACATACTTGCTGCAACTTCCACTGATTTCTGTCAAACCTTTGCTACCATCCACCATAGATCCAAAACTTTCATCCATAGCTCTAAAACTCCACCAAACCACACCCTCAAATTGCACCCAAAATAGCCACAAAACAAGCCTAAACCATAGCCTACATCCACCAATCCACCAACCCTTTCGTCCATCACCTCTCTCAACCAATATATACCTTTAACCCGACAACAAAAGAGAGATCTTAACATCACAGATTTGGCAGCATATACTATGGCATTTGAGGAGATAATCAATGCTAAATTCGAAGCCTTTGAGGCACGAATGGAGGATAAGATTCGGACGCTCTTTACCGAACTCAGATTGGGCCGACCACTAAGCCCGAAGAAATCACATCAAGGAGAGAGCTTTGCCCAATCGCACCAAGCCCGAAGATATGACTTCCAAGAGAGGGGAAGCTCTATGACCGACCCCAACTATCCATGCATGAGAGTGGACTTCCCTAGATGGGAAGAAGGAGACCCGATTGGTTGGATCTCGCGTGCGGAGCGATATTTTTGGTACCACGGATGCATCTATGGTGAAAATTGAAGCTATACATCTTGAAGGGGATGCTATACAGTGGTTTGACTGGTTTGAACATACTTACGGAGTCCTTTCATGGTGACAATTCAAAGAATGACTGCTGATCCGCTTCAGACCAACCGATTACGAGAATATTGACGGACAACTAGCAAAGATCCGACAAACCTCCACCATTCAGGAGTACCAAACCAAGTTTGAAAGGTTATCTAATCAAACTCATGATTGGTCTCAAAAACAGCTATTGAGGACCTTCATTGAGGGCTTGAAGTCGGAGATCCGAGGAGAAGTTAAAGCACGACAACCGTATACGCTTATGGCAGCCATCTCTTTCGCACGACATCTAGAGGAGCAATTGAACCATGAAGCTTGGAGGACTAGCGTCGCTCCTCAACTAGTAATATTGAAGCCCTCAGCCCCCCCTACTATCGACCAAGTCCCTACACCAAAGAGGTTAACAAGAGAAGAGCTTCGGGAGCGATATGCGAAGGGGTTATGTTGGCATTGTGACGAGCCGTGAGAATCGCTGTAGTAAAGGGAGACTTCTTATGATTGAACCAATAGAAGAAGAGGTCATTGAACATCCAGAAGAGAACCTTAAACATGAAGAAGAAGATGCAGAAGAAGAGCCACAACCGATCGAAGTTACGGTACATGCACTATCCGGCTACTCAAATCCGCAAACGATGAAAGTTGGAGGCCTTCTCAAACAACAACCGATCACTATTATCATCAACACGGGCAGTACTAATAACTTTCTAAATAGTAAGGTTACTATCCAGATGGCCTTACCTATCGAGAATTGCAGCAGGTTTGATGTTAAGGTCGCCGATGGATGGATTTTGAAGTATGATCGTAAGCGCCCGCAAGTGATACTATTGCTGATCATGAGGCCTTACTAAGAGATAATTGCATATTTCTTCCTTCTCCATCTTGATGATTATGAAGCCATGCTTAGAATTAAATGGTTGACGACATTATTTGATATTTCTTGAAATTTTATGCAACTAATTATGAAATTTTACAAAAAGGAGAAACAGGTGATACTGAACGGGAAACGTGGGGGAGACATAACGATGATTTGCACACAATAAATGGAGAAGGTTTTGCATAAAGCATATAGTGGCTTTTTAGTATAACTTGAGCAGCAAACTAAGGAAGAGACAATAGAATTTGAAGATCTAAACCTACTTCCTTTGCTTGCTAAATTTTCAGATATATTTGAAGAATCGCACAACCTACCTCTTACCCGTCGGCATGATCATTATATAATAATTCTTTTAGGCAAACCTCCAGCAAATACTCGGCTATATCAGTATCTACATCTCCAGAAGGAGAAAATAGAAAGGATTGTAAAAGAGATGCTCGAAACAGGAGTTATTCAGCCAAGTTGCAACCTCTACTCTTCACCGGTGCTACTTGTACGCAAGAAGGACGGAACATGACGAATATACGTTGATTACCGAGCTCTCAATGGCATAACCATTAAGAATAAATACCCTATTCCAGTAGTAGATGAATTGCTAGATGAAAGGGAGCACAAATCTTCACAAAGTTGGACCTTCGATCCGGGTATCATCAAATACGAGTGTACGAAGAAGTCATACCAAAAACCGCCTTTCGAACACACAACGGCCACTACGAATTTTTGCTTTCTTCAACAAAAGGTGGAATATCTTGGGCATATCATATCAGAGGAAGGTGTGACGGTGGACCCCTTCAAAATTGGAGCAATACAAAACTGGCCTACCCCGAGGAACATAAAATTGCTACATGGATTTTTGGGTCTAATAGGCTACTACCGCAAGTTTGTGAAAAACTATGGAAAGATCAGTGCACCACTGAAAAAAGATATCTTCCAATGGTTGGACAGAGCCTCCGCTGCCTTCGATAAACTTAAGGCAGCCATGACAACGACGCCGGTGCTAACACTACAAGATTTCAACCGACCCTTCATTATTGAGGCCGACGCATCTGGAGTCGGAATTGGAGTCATTCTCATACAAGATGGTCGACCACTCGCATACACTAGCTAGACGTTATATCCCGCCCATCAAAATAAGTCAATATATGATAAGGAGATGCTCGCTATTGTGCGTGCAGCAACGAGGTGGAGACCTTACTTGATTGGTCGACGATTTTAAATTAATACCGACCATAAAAGCCTCAAGTACTTTTTGACGTGAAAGATATCATCCCTTGAGCAACAAAAATGGGTAACAAAACTTCTTGGATTTGATTATGAAATAACTTACAAAAAGGGGAAAGAGAATATTCTTGCATATGCGCTTTCACAACTACCCGAGCAAGCTGAAGTTTCGACCGTTTCACTTCCAACCAGTGACTTCCTTGAGGATATTAAAATGGAATGGCAGGAAGATTCAGAGACTAGTAAGATTATAAAAAAATTGGAGGAAGCACTAAGCTCCGTGGCTCATTACAATTGGGACTCAAAAGAATTACACTATAAGGGACGCATTGTGCTTATGATAAATTCTACTTGCATCTTCATTAGCAGATTTTGGACAAAGTTATTCTATATGCAGGGTACTAAATTGAAAAGGAGTACGGCATATCACCCACAAATCGACGGTCAGACAGAAGTTGTAAATAGGTGCTTGGAGACAGCCCAAAGCTACCCACCAAATATGACTATCCAAGGAGAACTCCAGACCCAGCCAAGTGCCATTATTGATCGACGGATCGTGACTCGACGATGACGACCTACTACTAAAGTGCTAATACAATATGTGAATCTACCAACAGAAGATGCCACTTAGGAGAACTATGATGACTTGAAGATCAAATTCCCAAAATTCATGAATCATCAGCCTCGAGGACAAGGCTGATTTGAAGAGGGCGGGTTTGTTAGGACTCTAGCTAGGAGAGTCCTAATTGAGAGGGACATTCATGTAAAACCTACCTAAGCCGACCCCTATTAAAGAGGTGAAGAGGCCGGCTAGGGTTAGGAGGCTGTTTCTTAGAGAAGAATTATGAGTTGTAAAGGAATAGGAGTCTTGAGTAGAAGTCCTATTAAGAGTTGGTTAGAAGTAGGAGTCTTGAGTGTGAGTCCTATTAGGAATTAGGGTTTAGAAACCCTATAAATAGCCATGTAATCCTCCTCTTTTCATAAGCAATAGATGAATCTTTTCTGCAGCCTTTAAGCAACAACTTGGAGGGAGGAACCCCTATAGAGTTCCCAGGAGGCTGATCCCCTAAAGAGATTAACCCCAAGTTTAGAATCTGCAAGGGTTCTAGCAGAGAGACACGCTGACCTGAAAGATTTATATAACAACGGAGTGAGCTAAAAACAGCTTAACAAGTGACAAAGCATATTAAGAACAAAAAGAATAGTTTCGAACAAGTAAGGTATCATAATACAAGACAGAATACAAGAATTTTCAAGGTACCATATCATTAGATACAAAATCATATGTGTCATTTCAATCGAAACATATTTGGTTCTAAAACAAATGGAGCATAGAGTAATTGGAGCATATCAATAGCATAGGAAATGTTCCGGAACATATCAATGGCATATGGCATATTTCGGAGCATGCCAATAACAGATGAAATATTTCAGAGCATATCAATAACGAATGAAATGTTTCAGAGCATATCAATAACAAATGAAACATTTCGGAGCTTATCAATGGCATATGAAATGTTCCGGAGCATATCAACGGCATATGGAACATTTCGAAGCATATCAACAATGAATGAAACATTTTAGAGCATATAAATAACAAATCAAATGTTTCGGAGCTTATCAGTGGTGTATGAAATGTTTCGGAGCATATCAACGGTGTATGGAACATTTTGGAGCATATTAATAACAAATACCAAACAGAAGCTCAAACGTCGTATTTGACATTGCGTTCATATCATTCTTATCCAAAGCATGTACAGAAACACATAACCAAAGCTCTGGATATCATCTCAAACATATAGAAGGTGTAGTGGGACCACAGACAGAATGTGATTCATCTATTTCTGAATGACCACTAGACAGAAGTCTCCCACGTCTGGGAGCTCCATCCACCCACGTCTAGGTGAAGTTAGAGGGGGCCGGCAGAGCATTGCATGCTCTATGCATAACTCCCTTTACTATTTCTGGCAAAGGTTCACATTATCCCACAACACTAGAGTACAAAAGGGCAGTATGAACAACAAAATAGCATATATCGGAAGCACACATGGAACAATAAAACGTACATGTGGCTTTACGAGTCAATACGATGCAAGCAACAATCTCTCATAAATATATTCAAATTTGAAAGGATATGAAAGCAAGAGTATACACGGATTCCAAGCAATCATATATAGCTCAATTCAAATAAGAAGGTTAGATGAATTCAATATCCAAAGGAATGAAACTAGAATAGGCACATATCGAAAGCAAATGCGGAACAATAAGATATACATGTGCCTATATGAGTCAATGCGATATAGCATAAATATTACACAAAATGTTTCAAGAATGAAAATAATTTATAGACAAGAGCAAACCAGAATTCAAACACTAACATAAGCCTCAATTGAGTGAAGGGAACTGAATGGAATCTATTTCCAAACGAATGAAACAGAATACACGAAATCGACCAAAGCTCGATTTCTGATAAAATTCAAGAGGCACATTGAACAAATACTTCAGATTATCAATTATACTCCAATACCCTTAAGAAAGCTACTGTTGAAAGATATATCAATCTATTTTCTGATGAAATAAGTTTCATATGAATCAAGGTTTCCAACAAGGAGTTACCATTGATTTAGTGACCAAAGGTCAAAAAACTAAATCACTATTTTGCAGAATTCATAGGGCAGAATCAACAGATAGCAGAATAGGTATTTGAATTCCAAATTTTTCAATCTATATATCAAAAGAAAGCTTACAAGTGTGGTTTTAAATGAAATCAGTTTGGTATAAATCAGAATTTTCAACAGGGACTTATAGGCATTTTAGTATCAAAAGGTCAGAAATTTTGATCCCTGTTTTGCAACATCTATAGGCTCATTTGAAACAGACGTTTGGGTAAGTATTCGGTGTCCAAAATTTTCAAAATCAGTGTCAAAAGAATGATATAAGAGTCTACTTTTAAATGAATAAGGTCATGCCTAAATTCACGCTTAGTGGTAAAAATTATGCCTGAAACAATGTATAGGGGTCAGTTTACCAAAAAATTTCAGATCCATGATTTTGTATCTAACAAGAGAAATATCAGGTTCTAGGCTAAAATCTTTTGAATAATTCAGAATAAATATGAGATCAAAGACTAATAATTCTGTAGGATGAGATTAGAACACTTACCTTTGAGAATTATGACCCTAAATGAGAAGATTTGAGCAAGAAACCTCAAAGCCCCAAATTTTCTTCTTCTTCTTCTTCCTCTTTTTTTTTTTCTCTTCTTCTTTCTTTCTTTCTCTGTTCTTCCATGTAGCTGCCTTCTCTGGTTCCTTGAGAACTAAGGCAAGAGGCTTAAATGGTGGGATTTGTAATTTTATACATTTTGTAGTTTAGTCCTTGTATTATTATATTTACGATTAGGTCCTCAGGGTTTATATATAGGTCCTTAGATTTTTTTTTTTTGAACAAATCCCCAAATCTTATGAATAAGTTTTCAGATTCATACTTTGGCTCTTTTATCAAATATAAAATAGATACTTACATTACAACTAAGAACTTATACGAAAATTCAGAAATGAGGGATGTTACACTCTCCCCCCCTTAAAAGAAAATTTTAGTCCTCTAAATTTATCATACCTCTATCGATGAAAAGATGGGGATAAACTTTTTTCATTTCCTCCTCTAGCTCCCAGGTTGTTTCGTCTCCAGAATAATGTCTCCAAATTACTTGAACCAGTGGGATGACCCGATTCCTTAGGATCTTTTCTTTCTTATCAACAATCTGAGTGGGCTCTTCCACATAAGATAAATCTTTATCGATCTCCATCAGCTCATACTTAATGATATGAGAAGGATCATATATATATTTTCTAATCATCGAAATATGGAATATATTATGGATATGACACAACGATGGTGGCAAGGCAATCTTGTAAGCGATAGAACCAACCCTCTCATGTACTTCAAAAGGTCTAATAAATCTTGGGCTTCACTTTCCTTTCTTCCTAAACCTTATAATGCCTTTGGAAGGGGAAACCTTTAAGAACACAAAATCTCCAACTTCGAACTCAATATCTCGTCTTCTATTGTCAGCATAACTCTTTTGACGACTCTGAGCAGTTTTTAACCTTTTCCTTATAACTTAAATTTTCTCGGTAGTTTCTTGTACTTTGTCTAGTGCTAACAACTTTCTGTCACCAACTTCCTCCCAAATATAGGTGTTATGTACTTTCACCCATATGAAGCTTCGTAAGGAGCCATCTGAATACTTGAATGATAACTATTATTATAAGTGAACTCAATAAGTGAAATATCTTTATCTCATTCACCTTTCCAATCCATAACATAGGTTCTAAGCAAATCCTCAAGTGTTTGACTTGTTCTTTCTGATTGACCATCAGTCTAAGGATGATATGCAGTACTAAACTTGACTTTAGTGCCCATAGATTCCTGTAATCTTCTCCAGAATCTAGAGAGAAATCTGGAGTCTCTATCATAGATGATCTCCTTTGGAATACCATGAAGTCTTACTATTTCATTGACATATAAATCTGCAAGTCTATCAAGCGAATAAGTCATATTAATCAGTAGAAAATGTGCAGATTTTGTTAACCTATCAATGATAACCCAAATAGCATCACGCTTTCTAGAGGTTCTGGGTAGTCCTGCAACAAAATCCATGGTAACACATTCCTATTTCCATTTAGGAATATCTAAAGGTTGAACAACCCTCCAGGTCTTTGGTGTTCTACTTTGATTTGCTGACAAGTCAAACATTTTGAAACATACATTGTAATTTCCTTCTTCATGCCTTCCCACCAATAATGACTTTGGAGATCTCTATACATCTTAGTGCTCCCAGGATGCATGGTGTACTTTGAAGTATGACTTTCCTTTAGGATTTGGTTATTGATATCTGGTTCATTTGGTATACATACTCTATCCCCAAATCTCAATAGGCCAGCCTTTGTCACTTGAAATTTTGGCTTCAATTCCTTTTCTACTTCATTCCTCGAGTAGATTAAATATGGATCTCGTAATTATCCTTCCTTAATTTGTTGAATAAGATTAGATTGCACCTGAATGGAGGCCATCAATATCATTGAGTCTTGCTCTTTCCTCATAGCATTCAAATTAAAATTTTCTTCTAATAACTTCCATTGCTTCACGACCAGACTAGCCATAAAACATGTAGATTTTCTACTAAGTGCATCAGCTACCACATTGGCTTTACTTGGATGATAACGGATGACACAATCATAATCCTTTAGAAGTTCTATCCATCTTCACTGCCTCATGTTTAAGTCTTTCTGAGTGAAAATATATTTCAAACTCTTGTGATCAGTAAAAATTTCAAATTGCCGACCATACAAATAATGTCTCCAAATCTTTAAAGCAAAAACAATTGCTGCCAATTTCAAATCATGAGTTGGATAATTCAGTTCATAACCTTTTAGTTGTCTAGAATCATAAGCAATCACTCTCCCTTCCTGCATCAAAACACATCCAAGGCCCAAGACCTTTCTTGAAGCATCAGTATAAACTACAAATCCCTCACTACCACTTGGAATAATGAGAATAGGAGCACTAGTCAATCTTCTTTTTAACTCTTGAAAACTTTGCTCATAATCATCACCCCATACAAATTTCACATTCTTTTTAGTGAGTTTGGTGAAAGGTTGAGCAATTCGAGAAAATCCCTCCATAAATCTCCTGTAAGAACCTGCCATGCCCAAGAAGCTTCTAACTTCTGTTACATTTGTTGGTACTTCCCATTCAACTACAGCTTTTATTTTCTTTGGATCAACAGATATACCCTTCCCTGAAATCACATGGCCTAAGAAAGCAATTTCATTCAACCAAAATTCACATTTGCTGAACTTTGCATACAACTTCTTTTCTCTTAGTATGGACAATACATTTCTCAAGTGTTCCTCATACTCCTGATTACTCCTTGAATACACCAATATGTCATCAATAAATACAATTACACAGCCATCCAAGAGCGGTTGAAATATCCTATTCATTAGTTCCATAAAAGTTGTAGGGGCATTAGTCAAACCAAAAGGCATCACCAAGAATTCATAGAGACCATATCAAGTTCTGAAAGTTGTTTTTGGAATATCCTCCTCCTTGATCTTCAACTGATAGTAACCTGACCTCAGGTCAATCTTAGAGAATACTTGTGCACCCTGCAATTGATCAAACAAATCATCAATTCTGGGTATGGGATACTTATTTTTTATGGTCACCTGATTCAATTGTCTATAATCAATACAAAGCATCAATGTTCCATCCATCTTTTTAACTAACACCGAAGCACCCCATGATGAAATATTAAGCCAAATAAAATCCTTATTTAATAGTCCTTGTAGTTGCTTTTCTAATTCCACTTACTCAAATGATGTCATTCTATAGAGAGGCTTAGATATTGGGATTGTCCCAAAGACCAAATCAAAAGCAAAGTCACGTTTTGGAGGTAATTTGGACAAATCATCCTAGGATACATTAGGCAAGGAGATAAATCATGTCTAATACTTTCAAAATAAAAGATGGGCTGATCTAATATACAAAAAGTGATCATTTGTTATATAACAATCCATACTGGTATGATAAGAAGATAGCCAATCCATACCAAATATAATATCAAAACTCCAAATCTCTAGGAGAACTAAATTAGCAAAAAGTTCAAGTTCTCCAATAAAATCAGACAAGAGGACCAGATTCAAGTATGTTATCAAGAATATCCAATAGTTGTATTTACATATATCACATAATGCAATGGTCTATGTTGAATGCCCAAGTGATAAGCAAAATATTACGAATCAAATCATAGATGGGACCCATGGTCAAACAAATATTTGCATTCTTTCATAAACATGAATAATACCTTCGATTACTAATTCAGTAGTTTTAGAATCATATTCAGTGATAGCATATACTCTGACATGGACTGATGATTTATGAGGCAGTGACTCTTTCTTCTTATTTAATAGGCAGTCTTTTATTTTATGATCCAACTTTCCACAAGCAAAATAGACTCTAGTCACCCGAAAACATAAACTTGTTTCATAATTAAACTTGCAATTCACATATGATTGTGTCTTTTGTGGTGACTTCCCATTTCAAATCCAAATGTCTTGACCCTCTTTTTATCACTTTCTGATTCATTTCCAATCATATTTTTATTGGTAAACTTGTCCTTATCATTCTTGCCACTAATCTTCAAAAAAAAATTTCATTGTTGTCATTAATGATCAGCCTCTACTTCCAATATAAGGTGGCAAAAGAAATCTTTTGATCATTAGAACAATTTTGTACATCAAATATCTTCTATGTTTGCATCATCCGTTTTTATACAACCAATGCAATTAGGTTCACCATGCTTTCATTGCGCTACTATGATTTAGTATCCTCGATCAACCCTTTCATTGCACTTAATTAATCAAAATCAAATGAAGTAAGAGGACAAAATGTCCTCGTCATCCTAGATTCCTAAAATGCATCAAAGAAAATTTCCACCGATCACTATAGTTCACTAGACCTCAATATATTTTGCACGTCAACATATCAAATATTTCAGTGATCCTCAAATCATGCTTTGATACCACCTCTGTCACGCCCCTCAAAATATCCATGATATTAAAAATTTTCATCACAAATCCATCTAGGATCCAAACACATATTTGAGGACAATAAAAAAACATTCAATCAAATTTACATCCATAAAACCTATGCAGTTTATAATCATATATCACATCACTCGATAATTCATATTTATGAAGACCGAAACCAACTTAACAAACATGAACATCAGTTATAAGTCCATAAGCTAAATAATTTATACAGTCAGAACTCTAACCATTTACCACAAGTTCATATCATCATAAATTTAACATAACTTCCCAAAATTTCTAGACGAGAGAGGTCGTTTAACACTTTTACACGATATAACCATTCAAACCTATCAACAACATTTTCATTACATACAAAATGCACTTATACAAAAATAACATAACAACCAACAAGACTTGCCCACGATTCTAAATAGCTCTCCACTGCCTTAGCCTAATACAAACATCTCAAAGAGAGACACAG
Organism: Musa acuminata AAA Group; assembly: GCF_036884655.1. Taxonomy (NCBI): domain Eukaryota; kingdom Viridiplantae; phylum Streptophyta; class Magnoliopsida; order Zingiberales; family Musaceae; genus Musa; species Musa acuminata. The sequence continues at coordinate 21,867,831 of NC_088329.1, forward strand.
TGACCTGAAAGATTTATATAACAACGGAGTGAGCTAAAAATAGCTCAGCAAGTGACAAAGCATATTCAGAACAAAAGGAATGGTTTCGAACAAGTAAGGTATCATAATACAAGACAGAATACAAGAATTTTCAAGGTACCATATCATTAGATACAAAATCATATGTGTCATTTCAATCGAAACATATTTAGTTCCAAAACAAATGAAGCATAGAGTAATTAGAGCATACCAATAGCATAGGAAATGTTCCGGAGCATATCAACGGCATATGGAACATTTCGGAGCATGCTAATAACAGATGAAACATTTTGGAGCATATCAACAACGAATGAAACATTTCGGAGCATATCAATAACAAATGAAACATTTCAGAGCTTATCAATGGCGTATGAAATGTTCCGGAGCATATCAACCGCGTATGGAACATTACGAAGCATATCAACAATGAATGAAACATTTCGGAGCATATAAATAACAAATGAAATGTTTCAGAGCTTATCAGTGGCATATAAAATGTTCCGGAGCATATCAATGGCGTATGGAACATTTCGGAGCATATCAATAACAAATACCAAACAGAAGCTCAAACATCGTATTTGACGTTGCATTCATATCATTCTTATCCAAAGCATGTATAGAAACACATAACCAAAGCTCTGGATATCATATCAAACATACAAAAGGTGTAGTAGGACCACAGACAAAATGTGATTCATCCATTTCTGAATGACCACCAGACGGAAGTCTCCCATGTCTGGGAGCTCCATCCACCCACATCTAGGTGAAGTCAGAAGGGGCCGGTAGAGCATCGTAGGCTCTATGCATAACTCCCTTTACCATTTCTGGCAAAGGTTCACATTATCCCACAACACCAGAATACAAAAGGGCAGTATGAACAATAAATAGCATATATCGGAAGCACACGCGGAACAACAAAATGTACATGTGCCTTTACGAGTCAATACGATGCAAGCAATAATCTCTCACAAATGTATTCAGATTTGAAAGGAAATGAAAGTAAGAGTATACACGGATTTCAAGCAATCATATATAGCTCAATTCAAGAAGGTTAGATGAATTCAATATCCAAAGGAATGAAACTAGAATAGGCACATATCGAAAGCAAATGCGGAATAATGGGATATACATGTGCCTATATGAGTCAATGCGATATAGCATAAACGTTACACAAATATTTCAAGAATGTAAATAATTTACAGACAAGAGCGAACTAGAATTCAAGCACTAACATAAGCCTCAATTGAGCGAAGGGAACTGAATGGAATCTATTTCCAAACTAATGAAACAGAATACGGGAAATCGACCAAAGCTCGATTTCTGACAGAATTCAAGAGGCACATTGAACAAATACTTCATATTATCAATTATGCTCCAATACCCTTAAGAAAGCTACTGTCGAAAGATATATCAATCTATTTTCTGTCGGTAAAGTTAAACTCACTTTGTCCAAATCGATTTTCAATGTACGAAGATTTTCAAACCGATGTAACTTTACCGCTGCACTAATTCACCCCCCCCCCCCCCCCCTCTCTTAGTGCCGACTCATTCCTAATAGTTTGTATCAAAGCCACATTATTTCTCATTTGGTTTAACACTTAAGGGAAATGGCTCTTTTCGCCTTTCAAGAGGGCCACTCTCTCATTTGTCCTCTCATGTTCAATGGGAAGGATTATACTTATTGGAAAACTCGAATAAGAGTTTTCTTGCTTTCGTTGAATCTCAATTTATGGAATATAGTCAAATTTGATTTTTAGAAGTCTTATCTTCCAATGAACAATTGGAATGAGTTGGAGAAGAATACTTTCTCTTTAAATGTAAAGGTTATGAATGCCTTATTTTATGCCTTAGACAAAAATAAATTTAATCAAGTTTTTTATTTGTGAGATGACTTTCGATATTTGGCACACTCTTGAAACCACACACGAAAGCACTAGTAGAGTAAAAGATTCGAAGATAAATCTTTTGATGTATGATTTCAAGTTGTTTCGAATGAAGCCGAGTGAAACTATTGTTGACATGTACACCCGCTTTACGGATGTCATCAATAGTTTAAAAGTTCTTGGCAAATATTTTTTAAATTTTGAACTTGTTAACAAGATATTAAGATCCCTTCCAAAGAGTTAGGATCTGAAAGTAACTACAATACAAGAGGCAAAAGATCTCAATAATTTTCATTAATGACATATGAAATAGCGCACAATGCACATGATGAACATGATGAACTTGAGAACAACCTTCCAAAGAACAGGAAGGAACTTGCACTTCAAACAATAGAATACTACTTGAGTGATAACTCAAGTGATGATGATAATGACCTTAAATTTCTCACAAGTCAATTCAAAAAATTCATTAAATAATAATCTAAAAATGAACTAAAAAATAAGAAGTTATCAAAGAAAAAGAAGGCGCTCAAGGTGACATGGGATGAATCGAGCATATCCGAAAATGAAGAATAAATCATCAAAGGCAAGGTAGCAAACTACGCCTTAAGGGTTTTCGACAACGAGGTAACCAAAACCCCTTTGTTTTATTTTGAAATTACTTGATGCATTTAATATGTTATTTTTAAATTAGTATAAAAAATATAAAAATAAATAAATAAAATGGGATTATGCTTTTCTTTTCCTAGCTAATTTTGAAAACGATAACGACAATTGCATGCTTTATGAAAATATAACAAAATATTATATTTAAATCTAATGATTAATTCTATGTATATTTTTTAAAAAAATTAATAATAATGTGTATCTAAATTGATGATTTTCGACTTGATGTTTTAATGACATAATGATGTAAGATCTAATGAAAATATTAAATTTTTGATATCATGCTTGATGATTTTATACTATGCATGAGATTTTGAAGATATGCATGATGATTTTTGTGATTCATGGCTTATTGATCTTTGTTGTAATGAAAGTTGCTTTTTCAGTTTTAAATAAGATGGATGGTTTTCATATGAAAACTTTGAATATATTTATATGAAATCAATCACATAAAATGAAACACAAAAAAAGGAAAATGAATTATCATTGGAATTAAAATGATAAATTAAATCTCTTGTTTAAAGAATCATATGTTTTATGTGTCATATTTTTTGTCATGATGATGAAATTTATTTTTCAGTCCTAAACATTGATGCATATTTTTATTTGGTATAAAAAGATAAGGGCATACATGTATGAAATCAATCACTTAAATTGAAACAACTAAAAAGTGAAAAATATTTTTCATGAAATTTTTTTTCTCTACTTTATCAATTTTTCAGAAAGAGATTAATGAATCTATTTATGTTATTTTTAATGAATCTCTTGAAAAGTGATTTTCATAATTTGACGATTTGAAATTGAATGCTAAATCTTCCAAATGTATGAATTCCTTTTTTGGATTTCTCGGTTCTTCATAACTTGAATTTTCTTTTTAAATCAAGATTATATTTCTATTTGCAAAAGAAGAGCCTTGATTTATGGATTTTTGGATTAATGACTTAATTAATTCTTTTGAATCATTCTTCCTTCTATTTACTAAAAAGGAGATTTGTTAATATGAAACATTTATGAATTGATCTTTCATTTTTCATGTCATGCTTTTCATATGATTACCATTGTATTTATGTGATGCTTAGAGCATTGATGTAAGAAAGAAATAAATTACACCATTAAAAATTCCTCTTTCTTATTTACAATGACAAAGGGGAGAAAGGAAATCACTTACATTTAGAGAGATTGATAAATCTCTTTATTTCATTTTGAATCTCTTGGAAGTGACATTGTTTATATCATGTTTGATTATTTTACATTTTGATATTATGCATGTTGAGTTGAAGTGATAATGGTTTAAAAAATATTTATTGAAACGCATGAATCGATAATCTTTTTGTCAAATGAATCATGATTTTTCTTATGAATTTTTGGAATTATAACATGAGATTTTTTATGAATCAAGATCATTTACGATGATTCTTCTTTTCGCTATTTGAGTCATCAAAAAAGAATCATAATTTGTCTTTTGATAGTCGTAATTTGTCTTCATGAATTATATACCTCATCACCAAGTTAATTTTTCTTTATATATTTCATATGATAATTTGAAAAATGATGTAATGGGAAAAGTTTTGCACATTAAGGGAGATAGTTTTGCTAGCTTGGATAAATTGGTGTAAAACATACTTGATATGCTTTCAACACTAGCATTGTTTAATGGTTCTCCTTTTTGCTTATGACAAAAGGGGAGAAAATAAATGATGAATGTTTGGTACCAACAATCATAAAGTGATAAATGCTTAAAAATATTGATTTAATGTTTAGTATCATGAATGCTTTAGTGTCATGTATGAAATGCTCATAGTGATAATTGATTTAGTTGTATCATGCATGAAGTAATGATGCAAATGTAAAGTTTTGAAATTATCATATTTTAATTTGAAACTATAATAATGCACAAATAAATTGATACCTTACCCTTGTTATAATTTTAAAATTATTGTAAAGGAAAAAAGAATTACAAAATTATATTCTTCCCATCTTTTTGACAATGACAAAGGGGGAGATAAAATCTGCTAGCTTGCATGATGATATATGCAAGAAGAAGCCACAACTTGATAGCTTGCACTTTTCAGAAAGAAAAGAAAGAACTCACTAGCTTGCATGTTCAATACTTGTTATCTTACTAGCTTGCATAGTTACACTTCTCCTTTTTGTTGATGACAAAGGGGGAGAAGTTATGATGAACAATCATGTAAGGAATGATGTTTTAAAATTTTGATTATGCATGATTTTATGATGACATGTTGCTTGGATTAATGATTAAAATTGCCTTGACTTGAATTCATTTTGAATTTAAGGTTCATCTCACATATGCCATATTGATAGGGAGAGTTAAGGTTAACTCCATCATCAATTGGTTATCATCATCAAAAAGGGGGAGATTGTTGAATCTCAAATTTTGATAATAAAATCAATTGATGAATTTGTGATCTAATCTTTGTTTTTAAGTGACGTAGGACTCCTTCGATTAAGGAGAGGCAAATTGATTAAAGTAGGAAGAATCATATTGGGCCGGAGTGAACATGTTAGAAGATTAGACGTCGAGCCAGAGGATCGGTCGACATGTCGGCAGAAGGCTTGTGCCATGAATTCGGGCATCGGGCCGAAGGATCGGATGTTGAACCAAAGAGATCGGAAGTTGTGGGAGTCAACATGCTGATTGGGCAATACTCTAAAGGAGATGACGATGTACCAAAGAATCGGACGAGTGCCAAATGAACCAATGACATGCTAGACAAAGGATTCATTCTTTATAATAATATGTCTAAGATCGAAGTAGTTTAGGGGACTAATTGAATTAACTTTTGGTATAATCATGATAACTCAATTATGGGCCAATTGGGCCTTAATTGAGACTAATTTGGGCTTATTGGGAGGCTCATTCAGTGACCCAAAAGTTGGGTCAGGTAATGGCACCACCAGAACAAGCGGTGGAACCGCATGTGAGTTGGAAAACTCAAAAAACCCAGTCTCCAAGGCTGTTAGACGGTGGTACCACTAGTCTGGGCAGTGGTACCGCCCAATGTAGTTGGTGGTACCGCCTATACCCCGAAATCTCGGGGATTTAAATTTTGGCTCTAAGTTTTGAAGTCATTTGGAGTCTATAAATACTCCAGCTATTCTTATATAGAAGAGTAAGAAAAGTGAACAAAAACTCTATATTTCTAAAGTTAAAAACCCTTGTAAAGTATAGAGTCCCTCCTCCTAAAGTTTAGAGATCATTCTAAGGGAGAGTTTGAGGAAAGCTTTATAAAAAGGGGTTGTAAAGGTTCTCTCCTGAACCTGTCAAAAAGAGAATCAAGTTGTAAGGGTGTTTGATCTTTGCTCATTAAAAGAAGATCGTTAGTGGATGCCGTTGGTCTCGACGGAAGATGAATTAACGAAGTAGATATAGGTCATAACAACCGAACCACTATAAAATTTGGTTTGCATTTATGCTTTGCTATTTACATTTATTGAAAACTGTCTTCCTTGCTCAACTTTCATATTACACTCTTTCGTTCGCTTTTAAGTTAAACTCACTTTGTTGAAATCGATTTTCAACATACAAAGATTTTCGAACCGACATAACTTTACCGCTGCACTAATTCACCCCCTCTTAGTGCCGACTCGTTCCTAACAATATTATTTTTGGGTCTACTAATGAATCTTTATGTGAAACGTTTGTAAAGAGTATACATCTAGAATTTGAAATGAGTTTAATGGGGAACTAACCTTCGTTTTAGGCTTGCAAATCAAATAACTTAATGATGGTATTTTCATTAGTCAAATAAAATATATATTAGACTTGCTAAAACGATTTAATATGGATAATTCAAAGGCTATCAATACTCCTATGAGTACCTCCACTAAGTTAGACATTGACGAAGGTAGAGAAAGCTTTGATCAAAAAGCTTATAAGGGTATGATAGGCAGTTTACTATACCTCACCGCAACTAGACCAGACATTATGTTTAACGTAGGACTTTATGCTAGGTTTCAATTAACCCCAAGCAATCTCATTTAAAAGATGTTAAAAGGATTTTTAGATACTTAAAAGGAACTCGTAAACTAGGATTATGGTATCTAAATTCTAAAAATTTTGAATTGCTTGGTTATGCCGATGCTGATTTTACTGGCTGCCAAATAAATAGAAAAAGCACATTCAGAATATGTCAAATTTTAGGGCACTCACTTGTCTCTCGATCTTCTAAGAAACAAAACTCGGTTACATTATCCATGACCGAAGTTGAGTATATTGCAGCAGGTGCATGTTGTGCGCAAATTATATGGATGAAAAATACTTTAGAGGATTATAAAATTCACCTTAAGCATATACCTATAAAGTGTGATAACATAAGTGTAATATGTTTAACGAAAAATCCCATTCAGCACTCTAGAGCTAAACATATTGACATTAGGCATCACTTTATATGAGATCATGTTAATAATCATGATGTAATCTTATAATTTATTGACACGAAACATCAATTGGCTGATATTTTTATAAAACCTTTGATTGAGGAACAATTTGATTTTATAAGAAGAGAATTAGGTATGCTAAATTTCTCGGATACATTAGTTCCTCTTTAAATTTTTTTTCAGATTTTTTTTATCGAATTCTATTTTTCAAGATCATTCACTTGAATTTTGAACTAGTTGTATATGATCGAATCTTATACGATGTTTGCGTACGAATTTTGTATGATGCATGAACTTATAGTACGAATTTTATATGAATCATGAACTTATGCTGCGAATTTTCTCCTCTTACAAGAATAGATTTTATGATGTTTGTATATATGTGTGTGCACCTCATAATTCTGCAAGAAAGAACCACATAATGTCAGCACTACACCTCAATACAAGTAATGCTCATTGCCTGTAGGCAATGGCACCACCCAGTTGGCGGTAGCACCGCCCAATTGGTAACAAGTTGTAGGTGGTAGCACCGCCCGTAACTTGCCCTATATAAAGAACATGTTAGGGTCGGTAGTAGAATCGACCCCAACCCATTCTACACTTCTCCAAAGAGCCCCAAACCTCTTGATCCTCTTGCTCTCCCTCTAGCAACTCAAAAAAATCCTCATTTTCTACTAAATCAAGGATCAATCTCAAGCAACCTTTTGGTGATCACAAGAAGGAAAAACTACTAAGGTAATCCCTAAATTGATACCCCCCTTTGCATTACTTATTTTTGCCTCTTATTTGTCTTCATAATTGTAGTCTCCATGACTTCAAGATCCTCAAGGGACAAAGAGAAGAGGAGATTAGATGAAAACTTTGACTCCCTACTTTTTGATTTTCATCAACATATCCTTAAATTTTTCACCAAAGAATCTAGAAATGTTTATAAGGGTAAATATGTTGATTTAGAGGAATTAAGTGATTTGGAACCTATTCAATGGTTTGCTAACCTAGATATCCTATCAATCCTTCAAATATGTGAACCTATCTATCCTAGACTTGTTAGATTGTTCTATAATAATCTGTATATGGATGAAAATGATAGGGTCTCCATGTATCTCTTAGGACATCATATACCCATTACAGATAGTGTAATTTACAGTCTCATAGGAATTACGGAGAAAGAAAGAGGTTATTTTAGAGGCCAATGGGATGAAGTATCAATTGGGACCACTTATTATGAAGCCTTAGAAACCATCTTTGGTAATCCTAATTTGTCTATTCTTCCAAAAAGCTATGAACATTTATTATCTTTCAACACCAAACCGCTTCATCACATCTTGATAAGCATTATAATTCCAAAACAATATTATCACGATAAAGTTAACCAAATGGAAGTAGGAACGATGTATTGGATTATGAAAGGATATGAAAATTGTTTTGACTACCTAATTCAATAAAATATGATTGAACTATCGAAAAAAGATATGATGCTTTCATATGGTGGCCTAATTATAAGATTAATCCATGCTCATGATATAATTATCCCATTTGACGAAGAAGTTATGAAACTAGACAAATTTAATATCATATATAGAAACCTACATTGAAGATTAAGGTGTATATTCATAAATGAGATATGGATTAAATTACCTAGAAGAATTGATCCCCTTCCACTTGAACTAGAACCTGAAACACCAATATTTATGGGTAATCAATCTCCTCCTACTGGTCCCTTTGAGGCAACACCTCTAGCAGAGCAAGTCCACCCCTCATCTATCGACGACATAAGGACTCAAATGGATCGATTTGAACAACGTCAAGATAGATTTGAACAATGTTAAGATCAAATTTTAACTAAGTTGCAGCAGATTCATCAACAACCTAATACTTTGTTTAGACATTTTGACTTGCCACCACCTGAATAAATTGTATATGTCTTTTTGCTGATGACAAAGGAGAAGTGGATGAAATTCTTCTCTTTTATTATGTTTACTTTGATGTTGTAATCTTACGTTGTTTACTTTGATGTAATAATCTTAAAATGTTGCTTTGATGTTGAAACTTTAATGTTGAAAACTTCTATGATATTGTGATCTCTTCAATGCTGAAAATTTCTATGATGTTGTGATCTCTTTACCATACAAATGATGCAATATCAGATTCTTAATATTATAAACTTTTGAATGCCACAATACAACAATGATGATATTTCATGCAAGTAGTGATGAAAAGCTATGTCAAAATATTTTATTATGCATGAAGTGATTGTGTATTTAATATCTTGATGACTTGAAATTATAGTGATGCACAATGCATGTGATTTCTAATTTTGATCAAAGCTTGAATTCAAGGCTATGAATTTAAGTTTGTATGGCATATAGATAGGGGGAGTTAAAATTAACTCATTCACCAATTGGTTATCATCATCAAAAAGGAGGAGATTGTTGAATATCATATTTTGATGATAAAATCAATTGGTAAATTGTTTGACCTAATCTATGTGTTGAGATAAGTATGCGGGATTAATTAGATAGCAGTAAGGCATAAAGCATATGATGGGCCAAAGTCGAAGATTCAGACAATATACTAGGAGCTCGCCGAGAGCTCATCTGAAGATCACCGAGAGTTCATCGGAAGATCGCCGAGAAGTTTATTAGAAGATCGCCAAGAGTTCATTGGGAGTTCGCCAGAAGCATACCGGAAGACTCGCCGAGAAGTTCGCTGGAGAATCGCCGAGAGAAAAATTGACACACCAGACTAATTGCTTAGCTTAATTATAGTTAAAACATTAAATTAAGTTAGGATTGGTAGGTGATCCCACTAACTCAATTAGGGGCCAATTACGCCCTTCACAGGGCTGATTTAGGCTGGATTGAACAACCCATTCAGCATCTGAAATCACGGCTGGCGATGGCACCGCTTGGGACTTGGTCTCCCAAGTGTTCTGGGTAGTGGTACCATCGATAGTTAATGTTGTCAAGCGATGGTACCGCCTCTATCATGCAGCGGTACCGACTGAGCTCATTCATCGAGCTTTGTTAGGCAGTCGTACTGCCCAAACTAAGCAGTGGTACCGCTTAGTGTCAGTCTACAGGCGATAGTATCGCCCAATAATGGCAGTGGTACCGCTAGTACCCCGAAATCCGAAAAAGTGATACTTTTTGGCTCAAATTCAGAAGCCATTGGGGCCTATAAATACCCCGCCCTTTTTTGCATTAAAGGGTAACAAAGTTCAATTGATAGTGTGAAAAATTCTAGTGCTTGGGGTGTTAAAAGTGTTGTAAAAGTGAGAAGTGTGTCCTTCTCCTCCCACTCTTAGCTTTGTAACCATTCAAGAAAAAGAAGTGAGACTTGTAAGGGTTATCTCCTAAACCCGGTAAAAGGAGAAAGAGCTGTAAAAGGTGGTTGGTCTTTGCCTATTGAAAGAAGGCCATTAGTGGACGCCAGTGACCTCAAAGGAGGAGGAATCCGAAAGTGGATGTAGATTACAATGACCGAACCACTCTAAATTCTGGTTTGTATTTCGTCTTGAGTAATTTACCTTTCTTGCAAGCTACTTTACCTTCTTACTGTTTTTTCTTCGCTCTAATACGCTTTTAAGTTAAAATCTTTACGAAATGATTTTCATTGGAATCAGGTTTAATTGAAACGAAGACTTTTGAAACGGATAATTTTTCCGCAGCACTAATTCACCCCTCTTAGTGCCGCTCTTGGTCCTAACAACGATGACCGAACCACTATAAATCTAGTTTGCACTTTCTTTCTGTGTTTCATTGCTATTACATTTTGAGTTAATTGCTTAGTTCACTTACTCTAAGTCAAGCATGCTTTCATTATCATTTTCGTCGAACGAAGATTTTCTAAAATCAATGTTTTAATCGAAAGCACTAATTCACCCCCCTCTTAGTGCTGATTTCGACCCTAACAGTTGGTATCAAAGCCAAGGTTTTTTTTTTGTTTAATATCCAAAAGAAATGACTTTTACTAACAATCAAGAGGGTCTTTCTATCACTTATCCTCCTATGTTCAATGGGACGGACTACACATATTGAAAAACTAGAATGAGAAATTTCTTACTTTCTATGGATTTTTATTTATAAAATATTATTGAAAGAGATTTTAAAAAGTTTTCCAAACTAATAAACGAATGGAATGATTTGGAGAAGAAGACTTTCTCCTTGAATGTTAAAGAGATGAATGCTCTGTTTTGTGCTCTTGATAAAAACGAATTTAATTGGGTTTCTATATGTGAAACTGCACATGAGATTTGGCACACACTCGAAGTCAAACACGAAGGTATAAGTAGGGTTAAAGAGTCAAAAATTAATCTTGTAGTTTATAGCTATGAGTTGTTTCGTATGAAACCAAGCGAGATCATTAGAGACTTGTACACTAGTTTTACGGATGTCGTCAATGGTCTAAAAGCCCTTGGTAAAAGTTTTTTATCTTTGAACTTATTAACAATATATTAAGATCCCTTCTAAAAAGTTATGATCCTAAAGTAACAACAATATTAGAAGTAAAGAACCTAAATAACTTTCCGTTTGAAGAACTTATCAGGTTTTTGATGACCTATGAAATGACGTATATAACACAAGATGAACTTAAGAACAGCCTTCCATAGAAAAGGAAAGACATGATACTTAGAAACAAAGAAGGCCACTTGGGTGAAAACTCAAGTGATGATGATGATGATGATGATGATGATGATGATGATGATGATAATGACTTGACACTTCTTACTAGAAAGTTTAAAAATTTTAAAAAAGGAACAAAACAAAATAAGACACTAAGAACAAAAGTGAATTAAAAAATGGCCAAATAATTTGCTATGAATATAAGAAGCCAGAGCACTTCAAAAATGAATGTTCCCAAGTGAAGAAGAAACTACCAAAGAAAAAGAAAGTGCTCAAAGCTACTTGGGATGACTCAAGTGCATCCGAAGACAAGGAGCATATCAACAAAGCTAAAGATGCAAATTATGCATTAATGACATTTGGCAACGAGATATGTAACTCAAACGAATCTTCTTTATCTTACGATTAATTATTTAATATCTTTAATAATTTGTTTGATGATTTTAAATTAGTTAGTAAAAAGTATAAATTATTAAAAAAGGAGCATGTTTCTTTTGTTAATGAATTTGATAAATTAAAAAATGAGCATGATGATAGTATTTTAGCTCCTTGCACTAAGCGTAAAGAGATAGATTCACTTAAGAATGAAAATATTTTACTACAAAAAATATTATAAAATTTTAAAATATATAATAAATCTATAAATATGGTCCTTGCTAATAAGGGTCATGTTTATAGAAAGAAAGGAATTGACTTTGTGAATAATATTCAACAAAGGTCAACTATATTCGTTAAAAGATCTACATTACATGTCTGAGATAAATATAATTATTTGGTAAATATAGACATTATGCTTATAAATATTCTTTTAGAAAGTATAGTCAATACAAATTAGTTTTGGTTCCTAAAGGAACCTTAAATAACTCAACGCCAATAGTTAAAATATGTAGATCTATTAATAAGGGACCCAAAGTTAAATGGGTACATAAAAGAAAACCTCATTTCTTGTAGATATGTTTACAGTCAAAAGCTAGTTAGTCTTTACCCATTGAAAGAAAACTGTTAGTGATCGCCGGTGACCTCGACAGAAGAGGAATCGAAAGTGGACGTAGGTCATGACAACCGAACCACTATAAACCCGGTTTACATTTTTTTTTTTATGTTTCATTGCTATTACATTCTGAGTTAATTGTTTAGTTCACTTATTCTAAGTCAAGTACGTTTTCATTATCATTTTCATCGAACGAAATTTTTTAAAATCAATATTTTTATCGAAAGTACTAATTCACCCCTCTGTTCTCTTATATATATATATATATATATATATATATATATATATATATATATATATATATATATATATATATATATATATATATATATATATATATATATATATATATATATATACTGTTCCACAACTCTTAAAGCCAATAATTATCCAAGAGATAAAGTAACATACTGAAATAGAAGGACAAGACAAAAATTCTATATGAGTGCAAAAGACAAGCTATCTTTATAGAGGCCATGTCAGTTTAGATCGTTGAAGAAGGGAAGAAATATATATATATATATATATCTCTCTCTTTTTAATGATCTAAACTGATATGATCTCTATAAAGATTATTTGTCTTTTGCACCCATATAGAATTTTTGCCTTGTCCTTCTATTTCAATATGTTACCTTATCTTTTGGATAATTGTTGTGGTTTTCTTGATAAATGAAATAGAATAGAGTGCTCCTATTTTTATCGACGAAATAGAATCATCTCGATAGAGATAATAGGACCATTCTCTGTATTTCGATCGAAATACCAAAACAGGGTATTAGTTCTTTCTCTCGTAAGTCCTCCTCTTTCCGGACAACACATACAAAGAGACCCGCCAACAGTTTTTAGTGAACCTCTGAAAGATAGCTATTTTATTTATGTTATGATTAGTTACTGTTCCCTTCGATGGACTTTCTTATCGATGGTTACTTGGATATGTATTATAAGCTTATGATTGTCTTCGGCATTGGATTGGTCGCTCGTTTTGGGGAAAGAAAGAAGCAGAAAAATCTAATGGTGATATAGTGTGACACGAAGCGGTGTGGTGTAAATCACGAGGTATAGATGGGAAGTGTTTCGTTGACGCTGTTCATCGCCATCGGTGAAGGGTGGCTCAGGCAGGATTCAAACAACTTTCCTCTACCTCACCTACGTGGGACGCAAGTTTTTAAGTGAGTCCCACACCTACAAAGCACCACGAAGATGCTGGATCCTGTCGGGACCACGTCATGTGAACCCTCGTGTTCGAAAAGATAGGTGGGGCCCTACACGATGACTCATGATCGTCTATCCTGAGCTCCTGTTTCTTCGCCAATATATCAAATAGAAGAATGCGGCCTCCCAGACAGCTGCTGTCGTGAGCCCCACGTGTTTAGCCAATAGGAACTTGGTTTTTAGTGTTTTTGTATTTGGCATCAGACGCACCCTGGAGGCGGCAGCCAATCGCCCCCGCCGCCGCCCCTGCATATGACGCAATCAATCTTGCCCATGTCCGTTCTTCCAAGCCAACCACATCACGAGTCTTCTCACTCTTGGAGAGACGCACACAGGCCAAAATTTTGGAGTCCAAAAAAAAGGAATAAATGTGTTCGGTCATCAGGAGGAGAAGTGATGACTGTATGATATGTTTAGTCGTATACCTCACGCGTACCACTCAAATCGGTTGTCTCCAGAGTTCATTCATCTCTTCTTTTAGCGGACCGTCGTCACCCCCTCGCACTCCTCCCACCGATTGGACCAGCGCCTCCAAACGAGAACTTTCTCGTTTCCTCCTCCCCCCTCCCCCCCCAAAAAAAACACTGCCGCCTTTTGCACCGGCCGCGGGCGGTAGTACACCTATAGATATATCGATGAAGAGGGAGGGGGAGGTGGTGCGGGTGGGCAAGTACGAGGTGGGGCGGACGCTTGGGGAGGGCAACTTTGCCAAAGTCAAGCTCGCTCGCCACGTCGACTCCGGCCGCTGCTTCGCCGTCAAGGTCCTCGAGCGCAAGCGCATCCTCGACCTCCATACCCACGATCAGGTCCCCCCTGTTCTTATTTCTACTTTAGATGATAGATTAAGATCCTCTTTTGGTGGTTAGATGATAACGATGATGATTAAGGATGAACATTGAGTTCTGTGGCAGATTAAGAGGGAGATTGGCACGCTGAAGCTCCTCAAGCATCCGAACGTCGTCAGATTGTACGAGGTCTGCACCACTCTCTTCTTCTTCTTCTTCTTCTTCTTCTTCCCTATGTCTCGCTGTGGTTTCTGTGGAAGTCAGGGGATGTGTTTGTGGTGTGCGTGTCCTGGATCTCCTCCCCTTGCTTTGACTCGGTCTTCCTGGACCCGCTCGAATAAGAGACAAGTCTCTTCCAATATCCGTTGGTCTACCTGAGTTACGACTTCAGGCACTACTTCTTGACGTGGCCCACATCCCCACGACATTACCCTCCTCGTTGTGAGTGCCGCATCTTCACTCGTTCATCGAAGTCGTTCTGCCGTGTTCATTGTGGCACCTGTTTCTCCTCGCCTTCCGCCACTGACCTCGGGCGTCGACTCTACCTCTCTCTCTCTCTCTCTCTCCCCATGGTACACCATGGTGCACGACTCAGTCTCCATCTCGTCGGCTCGGGCTCAATCCGATCATAAGCTTTCCGTGTTCTTCTTGGATATGTCTGATCATCTTTATCAGTCATGGAGATCACAGTTAATTGTTTGCCATGGCTTCTTACGACGCACATGAACTTTCTGTGGTCTGCAGGTCCTGGCGAGCAAAACCAAGATCTACATGGTTCTCGAATACGTCGATGGGGGCGAACTATTTGATAGAATAGTAAGCAACAACGTTTCCTTGATAACCACACATGATTATAGCGTGTCAAATTGTTCATCTGTTGTTCCTTTGATCTCAAGGAGTCTAAAGGAAGACTATCAGAACCCGAAGGGCGTAAGCTTTTCCAGCAGCTGATCGATGCTGTCAGCTATTGCCATGAAAAGGGTGTTTTCCATAGAGATCTGAAGGTAAACACAACACAATAGTCTTTGTATTCTAGACATAATGTCAACCTGCATTCCTCTGTAGCTTTCTTGTTCTCTTTTCCATGCTGCGGTTACAGCCAGAGAATGTGCTTCTTGACACACAAGGAAATGCTAAGATCTCAGACTTCGGCCTCAGTGCTTTGCCTCAACAGTTTGGGGTATGCACGTTACATGCTTCCAAGAATGCTTAATGGTGTCTTCTCGTTCGCAACTCGTTCAATTTCTCTTCTGTTGTGTATCAGCATGACGGTTTACTGCACACTACATGTGGGAGTCCGAACTACGTTGCTCCTGAGGTAATAGGAAGTCATTTATATCTAATCTTTGGTCGGAGATGTGGTGAGAGATGTTCTTCGTCATAATCTTTAGGTTATTGCCAACAAAGGCTACGATGGTGCAATGTCAGACATCTGGTCTTGTGGTGTGATCTTGTATGTCATTCTTACTGGATGTCTTCCCTTTGATGACACAAACCTTGCCGTTCTCTATCAAAAGGTGACCGCAAAAAACTCTGCAAAGTCATCTCTTTCTTTTCATATAATGTGCATTTAACAAACTCTTTTCTTGGTTGATTAGATCTTAAAAGGTGATGTCCAGATACCCAAATGGCTTTCGCCAGGAGCCCGTAACTTGATAACGAGAATTCTTGATCCAAATCCTCATACCCGGATGAACATGGCTCAGATCAAAGAAGACAAATGGTTCAAGCAAGATTATGACCCTGCTAAGCCAGAGGAAGATGAAGAAGATATAAGCAGTGACGATGAAGCCTTCTCGATCAAAGAGGTAGAACCACATCACAGCCAATGATCTCTTGTGCTTCCTTTTCCACATCATTTATGGATTGCTCGTTGAAACTGAAGAAGTTGGATGGTTGGTCAAGGTTGCAGAGGCAGAGAGACATGGAGATGCATACACCCATATCAATGCTTTCGAGCTAATTGGAATGTCTTCCTGCCTTGATCTCTCTGGGTTTTTTGAGGAAGAGGTGAGCCTCCAATTGACAGCAATCTTGGAGTTAACCATGTTCTTAATGTTATCCGGTAACCTTAGGATGCCTCTGGGAGAAAGATCAGATTCACCTCAAATTGTCAACCAGAGGAGCTGCTGAAGAAGATCGAGGACATTGTCTCAGGAATGGGATTCCAGGTGCAGAGAGGCCATGGCAAGGTTGGCATCTCAGAGTTCTTCAAATTAACTGACTTCTCTGATCCATTTTTCTCTATCTTCAAAGTGTTTATCCTGTCCTTCGCAGCTAAAAGTCGTGCAACTGTGTGACAGCAAGTCAAGCAGCAGATCCTTTTCAGCTGTTGCTGAGGTACTCTCCAGTAGCCCAAACCTCATGAATATTTTCCATGCACAAGCATTCTCATTGCAGGTTGTCATCTGAAACTTAGGTGTTTGAGCTCGGTCCTTCATTGTACGTGGTGGAATTAAGGAAAACGCAGGGAGACTCTTCCTTATATCGGCAGGCATGATCATCCACCTCTAAAGTTCCTATTACTTGTCAGTGAGAGACGGGAGATCTTACAGCTTAGATCTAATTCCTTATTCTCTATATCCTTACAGCTTTGGGCAAAGCTCTCAGATAACTTGGGAGTCTACAAAAGCCAAGAGGCTTTGACAAAGCAGCCATTGTTGACAGAGCTCACAGGATTAGGAGGGAGTCCTGTTATTGCTGCATGATTTCATGTTGAAGCCCACAAGTATTTTCTTCGATGCAGTAAGCGTCGGTGTGGGAGAATGGAAGCAATACGTTATTCTGTTTGATTGAAACCTATTATTCTCTGTTATATGTTGTCCATGAACATCTAAGATATTAATATTATTCCAATTGAAGGGGTTCGTCATCATATAAAAATTATCGTTGACGGTAAATGGATTGAAGGTATGAGTTCGATCTTATGGAAGCATTATAATACTTCATGATCTATATTGTCAAGAGAATATGTTCTCACCGATGTGGTCTACTGATGTGATGAGCCAATGTAAAAGTACAAATATATAAGGATATCAAATGGATAGAGGTTTACTGGATAAAAATTAGGCTATAAATGATTGACAATCATTTGCATTCCATATATGTTATGATCCTTAATCTATGATTGACAATCATTGAAGGACAATCGATCCTTCTTCAATCTATATAAATATAGAATACCATACATCAATGAGATTGTAACTTTTTACTACATATTTTTTCATGATATCAGAATTTTCTTATCTCAAGCAAGCCTTCTTCCCTTTCCTCTCTCTCTATCTCTCTATGATTGGGGTACCACTCAATCTCGTGCTGATGGCGGTCCCACTAGATCCTTCAATGCCTCCTTGCCACACTTGGTTCAACGAGGGATCCCTGATCAGGTTGTGTCTCCACTCACTAGTGCCTTCTCACAACACCACACGCCGTAGGCGTGTCGTACTCCTTATCTACTTGTGATTTTGTCTTCCCCACCAAGGTGTGAAACTGACTGCGACCACTCTTCCTTGTGCGGTTCGAGACATGTGTTCCTCGATGATACTTCAGGCCACGTCTTCCTCACAAAGTCTTCTCCAACTCAAAGCCTAGTCTGTGTGTTCCTCGATGATGCTTCAAGCCATGTCTTCCTCACATCGCAGGCTACCCTTCACTACTCCTGGCCCTCCAATAGCTATTCTCCGATTATTTTCTCTGACGAAACCTCTTTGCTCATGCAACTAAAGGTGGACAGCAACTTATCAGCTCATGCAACTGATTTGATTCATTCTGCTAGGCAAACAACGATAGTTCTGATCTGGTTGACGACTGATCTACTCGTGCAAGGCAGACAATGACCAAAAGATGACCTTCTAATAGTACCCTCTCTCTCCCTCGGCAATAGATGGTGTTGCCTACAATCATATCGCCCGACCTTGATCTACCATGAATCAGATCAAGGTACTACAGATCTATTCTCCAACCACATCGTCTGTCTTTCTCTTCAACCTCTAAGACTCTAATGATTGTTTCATTGGGAAGAAATGGTTCTCTTAACCTAAGGACTTATATTCATTAATATAATCACTTTATCTTCTTCAAGTTTTTCAAAGTGATAACTATATATATATATATATATATATATATATATATATATATATATATATATATATATATATATATATATATATATATATATATATATATATATATTGAGGAGCATAATTCACCAACTTACTATTTGAATATAATATATTAGATTATATTAATCGCTCTCTCTATTATCCATGTGAAAGGATTTAAATATTAAGGAGAACCAACAAAGCCAATCTTAATGGTAAATTCTAGTCACAAACTATGATTGCAATAAGATTGTCTTATTTTATAAGTTATTTCAAAATCTTGACTACATTAAGATTGCTTTATTTTTTAAGTTATTGAAGTATCAATTATTGACTCAATAGTATTGCTAATCTCTTTAGGCAACATTTCTATGGAAGTACGGTCTAAGTTATAAACCACATTCTCCAATTGCTTTGTACTCGAATGCTAGATTTTCTTTCCACCGTGATCAAAGCAATCTAAGAGCAAACTATTCTTAGTCACATTCTATATTTGACTTGGCTTTTGTAGATCATCATTTGAGTAATTAAAAAGTCATCGCTTACATTGTCAATGCCTTAAGAGAAATATAATGAGTTGACGGTCACAATTCGAGCACGTGACTCGTGAATGATATTTGAAAAACTATACTCAATATTTTTTAACCATATAACATATTTGAAATAAGATGAGAAAATATATGACCAAGAATTATAGCCTAGTTTAACCAAAAGTCTAAAAACAGACATTCAAAATATAATGAATTTCATCAAAGGGTTTACATAAGGCACCTTTAAGATTGGGTAATCTATAGAGTCACTATCTTTTATTGCACTATCAACTCTTTAATTATGGTGGTAACTCTGACCTAAACAACTCAAGGAATAATTTTAACCTCAATAGTCACTACAACTATTTAGAATTCTAGTGATATAACAATATCAACTTTTAGCAAAAAATCATTTGCCAAACTTTGTGGTAAAGTTGGACATACAATAAAACTATGTTAATCTCCAACAAAGCTTAATGCAACACCTAGTTGGATTTATTTGTTAAAGATATAAAATATTATAACTAATTATAAAAAATATAAAAGGTAGCTTTAAACCAAATGCCAAGTAAATGTCTCCGGACCATTACAACTAATTCACATAGATTTATTTGAACCTATTAATATTATAATTTTGGAATGTAGTAAATATGCTTTTATGATTGTTGATGAGTATATTGGAGATATACTTAGACATAAGTGGTTACTCCTACTTCATTACTTTTACTAATGATTTTTGAAGGTATGGACATGTGTACTTGATGAAGTACAAGTCCCAGGCCTTGAGAAATTTAGGGAGTATAAGAATGAAGTGGAGAATCAAATTAGAAAGAGTATCAAGACTCTTCGATCAGATCGAGGAGGTGAGTACTTGAGTACAGAGTTCACCCAATTCCTTAAGGATCTTGAGATTTTGTCCTAGTAGACACCTCCTTATACACCCCAACTCAATGGTGTATCAGAAAGGAGGAATCACACACTATTAGACATGGTGCGATCTATGAAGAGTTTCGCCGACCTCCTTGTCTCATTCTAGGGATATTCCCTAGAGATCGCAGCTTACTTTCTAAATAAAATTCTAACTTAGTCGGTGGTGTCTACTCCATATGAGATATGGAGAGTAAAGAAGCCCGATCTTAAGGTTGTTAAAATTTGGGACTGCCTTGGCCATGTCAAAAGACACAACCTCGACTAATTAGAATCTAAGTCGGAATGGTGCAAATTCACGGGATAACCCACGGAAACTAATAGGTATTATTTCTATCATCTCATGGACCAAAAAGTCTTTGTAGCCAAGAAAGTAGTATTCCTTGAGAAGGAACACATTTTTGGTGGGGACAGTGGGAGCGTGGTAGAGTTGAGTGAGGTTCGAGAACCTAGCTCAAGCACCATTCCATAGCCTAAGTTTGTTCAAGTACTTAGCACATAAGTTCCGGCTTTACGTAGGTTTGGCAGAGTATCTCATCCTCCTGAGAGATATATGGGACATATTAGGAGAGAGGATGTTGAGGATATTGATCCTCAAACCTACGAGGAGGTTATTATGAGTATAAAATCTAGGAAGTGGTAAGAGGCCATGAATTCTAAGATGGATTTCATATACTCCAATAAGGTTTGGAACCTAGTTGATGCACCTGAGAGTATTATACCCATTGGTTACAAGTGGATCTTTAAGAAGAAGATCAGAGTAGATGGAAAGGTAGAGACCTATAAAACAAGGCTAGTGGCTACGGGGTATCGTCAAAGGCAAGGTGTTGACTGTGACGAAACCTTCTCACCTATAGCCATACCAAAATCCATCCGAATTCTATTGGCTATTGTAGCATATTAAAATCCTGAATGGCAACCTCGAGGAGGAGGTGTATATGATACAGCCTGAGGGATTCATGTCCAAGGATAGTCCAGATAAAGTATGCAGGTTGCTTAGGTCCATCTATGTACTAAAGCAAGCTTCCCGAAGTTGGAACATAAGATTTGATAAGGCGATCAGATCTTATAACTTCGTTAAGAACGAAGATGAGCCTTGTGTGTTTAGGAAGGTGAGTGGGAGTGCTATCACCCTTTTGGTGCTATATGTAGATGACATCCTGATTATTGGGAATGATGTAAGAATGTTCTCTATAGTAAAAGCTTGGCTATCTAAATACTTCTCTATAAAAGACCTAGGGGAAGCATCCTATATATTGAAGATTCAGATCTATAGAGATATATCTAAGAGGATGCTTAGCTTGTTCCAGTCTAGGTATATAAACACCATTATCAAAACGTTTGGCATAAAAATTTCCAAGAGAGATCTCATATCGATGAGATATAGGATATCATTTTCTAGGAGTATGTCCCCAAAGATTCCTGAAGAAAGGGCAGACATGTATATAATACCCTATGCCTCAACAATAATATATATCATATATGCTATGCTATGTACTAGGCTTGATATAGTGTATGCTTTGAGTATAACAAGCAGGTATTAAGTGGATCTAGGCTAGGAGTACTGGAAAGCAATAAAGTATATCATTAATTACTTGAGAAGAACTAAGGATCTTTTACTGATATATAGAGGTAGTAGCCTCAGGGTTGAAGGCTACATAGACTCGAGTTTCCAATCCGATGTTGATGATTGTAAGTCTAATTCAGTATATGTGTTCATCCTGAATGGAGGATCAGTATGCTAAAAGAGTTCCAAGTAAGATACTACTGTTGACTATACTATAGAGGGGAAGTACATTGCTATAGTAGAGACAGCCAAGGATGGAGTCTGGATGAAGAAGTCCATCATAGATTTTAGGAGTCGTGCCATGCAGCGAGGAATTGATTCTCTTATATTGCTACAACAATGGGGCGATTGCTCAAACAAAGGAAACCCAGGTCTCATTAGAAGTCGAAGCACGTTTTGATTCCACTTGATCAGAGAGATTGTCACTTGAAGAGATGTAGTAGTGAAAAGAGTTCTATCCAAAGATAACATCGCAGATCCACTAATGAAGCCATTATCTTAGATCATCTTTGAGCATCATAGAGGTCTGATGGGGATCAAACACATAGATGATTGACTTTAGGTCAAGTGGGAGATTGCTAGTCATATGTGTTTTATAAGACAATCACGTGAGTGATGGCACGTGTGACATGACACACACTTTTTTACTTATTATATTATTTAATATTTTATCATTTTATATTACTTATTATATAAATATATATACATTGTGATATCCATGGATCTATGCAATGGGAATCGGATCGGGATGAGATCACGATAATGAGACTAGTTCACCTTTAAAAACTGACCCTAAATAATTCTGGTCATAGGTTACTCGAGAAGGATATTTAGATAACTAGACAGAATGGTGTGTTGTATACCTGTCCATATGATGGAGGTAGCTGGTCTCAAAGTTGCTCGTATGGGGACACTAAGGATATAGTGCAAGTGCTCATTGGAGAATGAGTTCACTTATTGATTTGCTCACGGAATACTGGATGGTTGATGATACCATATAGTTAAACAACAATTCTATTGTCCCAGTAGTGTATCTGGTCCTTAAACTTGAGACACCAGGGATATCCTGTATGAGTACTCCACTCTTTGATACCAAACTTATAGGTTTAGAAGTTCTAAATCTAGTATAACTAGTTATTGGGAGTGGCAGCCAACATTACGAGGGCTATTGAGTGTCGATAGAGGATCTTCCACTCTTGGTATCATGAGAGGAATATCTTCTATGTACTTGCTTAGACAAATCCTTAGCCAAGGTCATTCGTATTGATAAAGAAAGAGTTCTCCAGGAGAATCCGATTAGAGCGAGACTCGAGGAGAAACCATATGGGCCTGACAGCACCATGCCCAGTATATTACCTTTGGGATATTAGATGGTTGAGGGACTATAGATACGTGGTAATTGAGGATAAATATGTCAAAATGATTAGATTCCCCTGTATCGTTTGGGGACTATGTCTTAGTGGCTTAGTACGTCCGTAGTTGATGAGTCGAGTGAATCATTATGGAGATAATAATTCATTGAGCTAGAAGGAGTTCTGATATGTATGACTCATGGCTAGCTCGATATTGGGCCTACAGGGTCATACACATATGGTAGGTATTGCAACGAGTAGAGGTTTGAATATGAGATATCTGCAATAGTCCATATCTTACTAGATATCCAATAAGGCCCTGAATTATCGGACCCTATGGATGAGATCCAATAAGAGCTAATAAGAGATTATTGGGTAAAGACTCACTAATATAAGAGGCTTGGGTAATTAGATGGAGATTCAGTACCCAATAGGGTGGGATCCATTAGGGTTAACTAGGGACCTCTATAAATATAAGGGAACTAAAGGCTCATAAGTAGGGGCTTCATGGTGGTCACCTTCTATTCTCCTCTCCCTTTCTTCTCCTTAGAGAGCAGGCATGAAGATTTGAGGAGCGTTGTCGTAGTCTTGCTGTGTGGATTATCGCTAGAGAGGAGGACACTTGACCTCCTTCATCCTCTCCAACAAATCTATTGGGATTCAGAGATATATGATCTCGTTAGGTAACACAACTATCTCACATGTGATTTTCTGTGTCATGGGTTTTGCGCATCAATCTTCGCACGATGATAAACACCTTTCGGGAAATTTAGGATTTTTATTTTTTTTTCTTCCACTATGCATATGATGTCGCCTATAGATTTCCCTATAATTGGGGCCTACGAGCCTCTATTTTTCTCGTTCATTATCGGGCCTACATGCCTATGATTATGTTGTAATTACATGAGAAGGTGTAGCTGTTAAGATCGGAGCGGCACTAAGAGGAGGGGGGGGGGGTGAATTAGTGCAGCGGATTAAAACTTATAAATTTGAAAATGATTTCGAAAATGCGTAAAGATTTCAATTCGTCAATGACTTGGAGAAAGTAGCTCGAGTAAAGTGAGAAGATGAAAACCGAAAGCTTGCTGCAATGTAAATAACAGTTTCAGAAAAGTAAATACTCACACATTCAAGGAACACATCAATTTAAAGTGGTTTGGTTAAAATGACCTACATCCACTTGCAAAGCCTTCTTCAATGAGGCTCCCAACTTCTACTAACAAATCACTTTCAAGGGGAAGGACAAATACCCCTCTTACAACCTTTTTACAAGTGGTTCACACTCTTACAAATTTTTCAAAGAGAAAGAGGGAGGTGAACACTTAAGCTATTGAAAACAAGACTTTTGCTAAAGCTTTTCTCAATTTCTAACTTCCCAAATGTTTTTGTTCTTTACTGAGAATTGAGGGGTATTTATAGGCCCCAAGAGGATTCAAATTTAGGCTCTAAATTTTGAATTCTCTTGGGTTTCCAAGGCTGGAGGTGCCACCGCCAGTTGGTGGCGGTGCCACCGCCTATCAGTGTTTGACACTGATAGTATACTGGCGGTGCCACGGCCGGACCTCTCGGGTGCTGGGCAGTGCCACCGCTCAGTCCAGTAGTGCCACTGCTCGGTTCTCAAGTTCTAGGCGGTGGCACCGCCTAATCTGGCGGTGCCACCGCCTACACTATTTCAGCTCACTAGTTGGGCTCCAAACTTGGCCCAAACCAGTCCGAACTCGGGCTCAATTGGCCCCTACTTGGGTTATAGGATTAACACCTAATCCTAACCCTAATTAACATGCTAAATATAAATTTAAAGATATTTCCTAAGCTATTACAAAGTTTGCAAGTCAAGACTTCTTCCGACGAGCTTCCAGCGAACTTCCGGCGGTCTTCCGATAAACTCTCGGAAACCATTCTGCGGACTCCCAGCAAGCTCCTAGACTTCACGATTTGATCTTGACGAGTTCCAACAAGCTTCTTCGGCAAGCTCTAATCTTTCTCGGCGAGCTCCGTGAACTTCCAACGAACCTTCCGGCGAGCTTCCGAAAAACCCTTCGGCAAGCTCCCTACTCATTCTTGGCTAGTTCCGGCAGCATTCCCGACGAACCTTCAGACTTTCGTCGAACTCTCGAACTCACAACGAATCCTTCGCACTTGACTCCGACACTTTGTTTCGCTTTATGTCTTCGTCGTTATCGTAGTTAATCCTGCACACACAGCCAAAACTCTACTCCGATCTAGACAATTATTACAATGCGAATTGACATTCTGTTGCTCGACACGTTATTGGTTGGCGCTTCGTCCAATTCTTCAGCACATCATCCTCTCTTGCGGCTTGTTGCCCAATCGGCGGTTGACCTCTACAACCCCGATATCCTTGGCGTAATTCCACTCTCCTTGGCCCGATGCCCGACGTTTGAAGCCTTTTACCGTCCAATATCTTGATGTGATCTCCTCCGGTGCAATGTCAATTCCTCCTGCGTCAACTATCTAATCCTGATCGAGTAGACCTGCATCACTCAAAATGTAGTTAAACATCTAAACACAATCAATTAGTTTCATCATCAAAATCCGAGATTCAATAGCAGCAAGAGCGTGGGGGCAATAGCGGGACTCACGAGACCGAGACAAATATAGCGCATAGGGTCATTATGTATGCTATGCTTTGTACGAGGCCTGATATAGCACATGCTCTAAGTGTCACGAGTAGGTATCAAGCGGATCTAGGCTTGGAGCACTAGAAAGTAGTAAAGTGTATCCTTAAGTACTTAAAAAAACACTAATGATCTTTTATGGAGGTAGTAGCCTCAGGGTTGAGGGCTACACGTACTCGAGTTTGCAATATGATATCGATGACAATAAGTCTAATTTATGGTATGTGTTCACCCTAAATAGAGGAGCAATATGCTGAAAGAGTTCCAAGCAATATACTACAGCTAACTTGACCACAAAGGTAAAGTATACTGTTGCGAAAGAGGCAGCAAAAGAGAGAGTCTGCAAGTAGTGAGGAGCCGATTCCTTTGTATTATGACAACTACAAGGCGATTACTAAAATGATGGAACTTGGATCTCATCAAAAGTGTTCTGAGAAGGTTACAACTTATTAGAGAGATCGTAGCACGAGGAGATGTAGCAATGGAAAGAGTTTCACCCGAAGATAATATCGCAAATCCACTAACAAAGCTGTTGTCTCATATTATCTTTAAGTATCATAGGGGTCTGATGGAGACCAAACACATAGGTAATTGACTTTAGGTCAAGTTAAAGATTTCTAATAAGTACCCTATAAGCCAATCATGTGAGTGATGGCACGTTTCGTTGGGAAATCTCTGGGGGCGACATCACATGCGCAGTAGAAGAACATAAAACAAAATCCCTAATTTTTTAAAGATGTATTCGTTGTCGTTCGAAGATTGGTGCCCAAAAATCCATAAAATAGAAAACTGCATATATTAAAGATTGTGTTACCTAGGGAGATTGTGAATCCCTGATGCTAGTCGTAGGTGCCCAGCAAGCCAATCACGTGAGTGATGGCACGTGTGACTTGATACAGAATCTTTTTGCTTATTATATTTTGGCGTATATCACTTTATACCTATTGCATAAATGCATATATATATTGTGATGTCCTTGGATTTGTGCAATGGGAATCGGATCGTGATGAGATCACGATAATGAGATCGATTCACCTTTAAACACATATCCTAAATAATCCCGGTTATAGGTTACTCGAGAGGGACATCGTGATAACCGGATAGATTGGTGTGCTGTATACCCGTCCATATGATGGATGCAGCTGGTCTCATAGCTGCTCGTGTAGGGACACTAGGGATACAGTACAGGTGCTCATTGGAGAATGAGTTCACTGATTGATCCGCTTACGGAATGCTGGATGGTTGATGATGCCTTATTGTCAGACAGCGATTCCGTAGTCCTAGTGGTGTATCTAGTCCGTAGACTTGAGACACCAAGGATGTCCTGTATGAGTGCTCCACTCTTTGATACCAGACTTATAGGTTTGGCTATCCCCAGATCTAGTACAGTTGGTCATTGGGAGTGGTAGTCGACCTTACGAGGGCTATTGAGTGTCAATAGAGGATCGTCCACTCACGGCGTCATGAGAGGAATATCCTATGTGTTCTTGCTCAGACAAATCCTTGGCCAGGGTCATTCGGGTTGAGAGAGAAAGAGTTCTTCGGGAGAATCCGATTAGAGCCAGACTCGAGTAGAAACCATATGGGTCTGACAGCACCATGCTCGATATACGGTCTCTGGGATATTAGATGGATGAGGGACTATAGGTACATGGTAACTGAGGACAGACAGGTCCAATGGATTGGATTCTCCTGTATCGTCTGGGGACTACGGCGTAGTGGCCTAGTACGTCCGTAGTCGATGAGTCGAGTGAATTATTGCAGAGATAATAATTCACTGAGTTAGAAGGAGTTCTGACAGGTATGACTCACGGCCAGCTCGATATTGAGCCTAGAGGGTCACACACATATGGTAGGCATTGCGATGAGTAGAGATTCGGATATGAGATATCCGACGGAGCCCTTGTCTTATTGGATGCAGATCCAATACCCACTAGGGAAGGACCCATTAGGGTTTGACACGGGATCTCTATAAATAGGAGGGATTCATAGCCTCATTGGCTAGAATCTTTGCTTGCCTTTCCTATTCTCCTCTCCCTCTCCACCTCAGAGTAGGCCTGGAGTTTTGAGGAGCGTCGTCGCAACCCTGCTGTGTGGATCACCGCTAGAGAGGAGGACGCTTGACCTCCTTCACCCTCTCCTAAGGATCTGCAAGGAAACAGGGATATACGATCTCCCTAGGTAACACAATCTCTATACGCAGTTTTGTGTTTTGCGGATTTTTGCGCACCAATCTTCGCACGACGACGAAAATCTTTTTGGGAATCGGGGATTTTGTTTTCTTGTTCTTCCGCTACGCATATGATGTCGCCCCCCAATGATTTCCCAACAGTGGTATCAGAGCCAGGTTGTTCGTGCGAATGATTGGTTTTGAACTGCATGTATTGTGTTTAGGAAGAATTTTGACGTCAAAAATCGTTGACGCAAAAGCGAGGAAGGGCAGCAACAGTTGCTGCCCTCGATCTGCATGCCTGTAGCCACCAGCAGCGGCAGCCGCAGCCGGTCGGCGGTCTGCTTGCAGTAGGCTTGCTGCTGGCGGGGCTGGCAACCCACGGGCAGAGGCGCCGCAGGGCAGCGGCGCCTGCCGCCGAAAGGAAGCGGCACCTACCGCCGCAGGGCAGCGGCGCCGGCGAAACCCCCCCCCACAGGGGCAGCCGCCCGGCGGAATAGCACCGCCTGCGGAGGCAGCGACGCCCGAAGGGGGACCCACCTGCAGCGGCAGCGCCGCCAGCGAGCGTGCCGCCTGCAGGCGAGGGCAACGCCCTCGCCCCGCCGCACAAGCCGCCGCCAGCAGGGTGGCGGCGGCGGCAGCGACAGCAGAAAGAGGAAATTAGGGTTTTGGGCAAAAAGATAGTTTTGCCCCTGTGAATTTGAGAAATTCCAATTTCTGTCTTTTGTCAAAATTATGAAAATACCCTTAGGAATTGAGAAATTCCCTATATATCCCTTATTTCAGAAAATATTAATTAATTCAAAGGTTTAGTTGATTATTATTTTTATTATTATCTAGTAGTCCTACATGATGATGATTATTTATACATGTGATGTATGATGTGTGGACGGATGATCATGGACCGTGTGATGTGTGTACTTGTGATTATTATTATTGAGGTCTGCGAACCTCCATTATATTTCTCGATTATTGTCGGGCCTGCATGCCTATTATTAAGTTGTAATCACATGAGGAGGCGCAGCGGGAGCGTGGATGCGATAGCGGGACCCACGAGACGGACGATCGTGATGCATGGAGATGTATCAAGATGTCGACGAAACCGACGAGGACGAGATGGACGATCACAAGGCATGGAGATGCACCGTTACACACATAGATCTTGATGTGAGTGATTAGGCCTACTGGCTCGGGCCTAATCATATTAGGTTGTGGTCCATGATCATCTGGTGTGATTGCTTATACACATACTAGATATGTATATATATTTGCATGCGATGTAGATATATATTAAATATGTATATATGTGACATGTCATATTAGGAGACCAAATCATAGAAACATCTCCTGATAATATTAAGTCGGTAAACGTGAGGCAATTAGATTGACCCACGTGGCCTTCCATCGTTATGAGTAGGAACCGAATCCCGGTGTAGGTTGAGTTGGTCGAGTCCCTCGAGACTCACCTATATCGCGATTCGCTATCTTGCTTACGACATAGAGATGTCACCGGTGACCTGAGGGCATGGTATGCTTGGTCGAGTCCCTCGAGGGTATATCATCAAATCAGACTCATCTTGTAACGAAGGTGTTGACTTAACCGAGCATCATGGTTGGTCGAGTCCCTCGAGGCCATGGTGATTCGGAGGCCGAACAGGACGGGAATCACAAGGAGTTGTGATCGGCAAGAGTTGCCTACCTTTTAGGCTTAGTGTGATTGGTCGAGTCCCTCGAGGTTACACTAAGACGCTGATTGGATCCTGATCCCCACTAGAAGTCTGTCGGAGACTTCCGTTTCACGTGCTGAGGGTGTCGCGTGACTCGATAGTAAAATAGTGGGAGCATATTAAGATAGAAGTCCATATCTTGATAGTTTATTTCTTGCAAAATCTGCATGTTATTCATTTCTGCTACATCTTTATTTTCAGAAAATGTCGCTTTCAAATCCCTTACGTGGCATACTTGATGTCAACCGCCTCACTGGTCCAAATTATACGGATTGGCTCCGTAACTTGAGAATTGTTCTCACAGCGGAGAAAATCGTGTACGTCCTTGATACAGTGATGCCTACGCCCGAAGAAGGGGCAAGCGAGGATGAGATCGCTCGCTACGTGAAGTACATTGATGACTCCACTCTTGCTCAGTGCTATATGTTGGGCTCTATGACTCCAGAGTTACAGAGACAACATGAAAAGATGGATGCCAGATCCATTCTCCTACATGTCCACAAATTGTTTGAGGAACAGGGAAGGACTCAACGATATGAGATATCCAAGAGTCTTTTCCGCGCTAGGATGACTGA
This sequence comes from Musa acuminata AAA Group, assembly GCF_036884655.1. Lineage (NCBI taxonomy): Eukaryota > Viridiplantae > Streptophyta > Magnoliopsida > Zingiberales > Musaceae > Musa > Musa acuminata. The sequence continues at coordinate 21,897,999 of NC_088329.1, forward strand.
GGGGACACCGGTTCAGAACCATGTCCTAAAGATGATTGAGTGGATAGAGAAACTCACAGGTCTAGGAATGGTCCTAGAGGATAACTTGTGTGTGGACATTGTGCTTCAGTCCCTACCAGATTCCTTTTCACAGTTCATAATGAATTTTAATATGAACAAGCTTGAGGTGACTCTCCCAGAGCTCCTCAATATGTTGAGGGAGGCAGAGAGTACTATTAAGAAAGAGAAGCCAGTTCTCTACACTGGTGAGACTAGAAAGAAAAGGAAAGCAGAAAGGTCCCTTAAGAAGGGAAAGGGCAAGGGCAAACAAGGTAAAGCAAAGATTGCTAAGAAAGACCCAACAAAGGACAAAGGCCAGTGCTTCCACTGTTGTAAAGATGGGCACTGGAAGAGAAACTGCAAAGAGTACCTTGCAGAAAGGGTGAAACAAAAGCTTGATGAAGCTTCAGGTACATTCATGATTAGTCTCCATTTGTCAGACTCTTATGATAACACATGGGTATTGGATACCGGTAGTGCTTATCATATATGCAATTCGTTGCAGGTTTTGGCAAGGCCTAGGAGACTAGAGAGAGGCGAGATGGACCTCAAGATGGGTAATGGAGCAAAAGTTGCTGTATTAGCTGTTGGCGAGGTCGCCCTACATCTGCCTAGTGGAGCTTTTATTGCATTAGATGCATGTTATTTTGTTCCTTCAATTATCAAAAACATTATCTCCATTTCATGTTTAACAGTTAGTGGATATAAATTTGTTTTTGAGAACAATGGTTGTTCGATATTATTAGATGATAAGATCATCACGAAAGGAACATTGCATAATGGTTTATTTATGTTAGACACCACTCCACATATCATGAATGTAAATGTGTCCAAAAGGAAACGAGATGAGTTGAACAGTGCATACCTGTGGCATTGTAGGCTAGGTCACATCCATGAAAGAAGGATTCAAAAGTTGCTAAATGATGGATATCTAGATCCATTCGACTATATGTCTTATGCAACTTGTGAGCCTTGCATTCGTGGAAAATTGACCAACTCTCCATTTAGTGGAATTGGAGAGAGAGCCACTGAGTTGTTGGAACTCATGCATAGTGATGTATGTGGACCCATGTCAACTCATGCCATTGGAGGTTACTCCTACTTCATTACATTTACTGATGATTTCTCAAGGTATGGATATGTGTACTTAATGAAGTACAAGTCCGAGGCCTTTGAGAAATTCGGAGAGTATAAGAATGAGGTGGAGAACCAGACTGGAAAGAGTATCAAAACTCTTCGATCAGATCAAGGAGGTGAGTACTTAAGTACAGAGTTTACTCAGTTCCTCAAGGACCATGGGATATTATCCCAATGGACACCTCCTTACACACCTCAGCTCAATGGTGTCTCTGAAAGGAGAAATCGTACTTTATTAGATATGGTACGGTCCATGATGAGTTTCGCTGACCTACCCATCTTATTCTAGGGATATGCCCTAGAGACCACAGCTTACCTTCTGAACAGAGTTCCAACTAAGTCGGTAGTGTCTACACTATATGAAATATGGAAAGGGAAGAAGCCTGATCTTAAGGTTGTTAAGATTTGGGGCTGCCCTGCCCATGTTAAAAGACACAACCCCGATAAGTTAAAATCAAGGACAGAGCGATGCAAATTTGTGGGATACCCCAAGGAAACTTGTGGGTATTATTTCTATCATCTCGAGGACCAAAAGGTCTTTGTAGCTAAGAGAGCAGTGTTCCTTGAGAAGGAACACATTCTTGGCGGAGACAGTGGGAGAATGATAGAATTGAGCGAGGTTGGAGAACCAAGCTCAAGCACCACTCTACAGCCCGAGTCTGTTCAGGTACCTAATACACAATTTTCAACTTTACGCAGGTCTGATAGAGTATCTCATCCTCCTGAGAGATATGTGGGACATATTAGAGGAGAGGATGTTGAGGATATTGATCCTCAGACCTACAAAGAGGCTATTATGAGTATAGACTCCGGGAAGTGGCAAGAAGCCATAAATTCTGAGATGGATTCTATGTACTCCAACAAGGTTTGGAACCTAGTTGATGCGCCCGAAGGTATTGTACCCATCGGTTGCAAGTGGATCTTTAAGAAAAAGATCGGAGTAGATGGAAAGGTAGAGACCTATAAAGCAAGGCTAGTGGCTAAGGGGTATCGTCAAAGGCAAGGTGTTGACTACGACGAAACCTTCTCACCCGTAGCAATGCTAAAATCCATCAGAATTCTATTGGCTATTGCAGCACACTATGATTATGAGATCTGGTAGATGGATGTGAAAACTGCATTCCTCAACGGGAACCTCGAGGAGGAGGTGTATATGATGCAACCTAAGGGATTCGTGTCCAAGAACTGCCCAGATAAGGTGTGTAGGTTGCTTAGATCCATTTATGGACTAAAGCAAGCTTCCCGAAGTTGGAACATAAGATTTGATGAGGCAATCAGATCTTATGACTTCGTTAAGAACGAAGATTAGCCTTGTGTGTACAGGAAGGTAAGTGGGAGCGCTATCACCTTTTTGGTGTTATATGTGGATGACATCCTCATCATTGGGAATGACGTAGGAATGCTATCCACAGTAAAGACTTGGTTATCTAGACACTTCTCCATAAAGGACTTAGGGGAAGCATCCTATATCTTGGGGATTAGAATCTATAGAGATAGATCCAAGAGGATGCTTGGCTTGTCCCAGTCCAGGTACATAGAAACCATTGTCAAAATGTTTGGCATTGAAAATTCCAAGAAAGGGCGAACATGGATATGATACCTTATGCCTCAGCAATAGGGTCTATCATGTATGTCATGCTATGTACTAGGCCTGATATAGCGCATGCTCTGAGTGTCACGAGCAGGTATCAGGCGGATCCAGGCTTGGAGCACTGGAAAGCAGTAAAGTGTATCCTTAAGTACTTGAGAAGGACTAAGGATCTTTTACTAGTATATGGAGGTAATAGCCTTAAGGTTGAAGGCTTCACTGACTCAAGTTTTCAGTCTGATGTCGATGATAGCAAGTCGAATTCAGGGTATGTGTACACCTTGAATGGAGGAGCAGTGTGCTGGAAGAGTTCCAATCAAGATACCACTGCTGACTCGACCACAGAGGCAGAGTACATTGCTGCATCGGATGCAGTAAAGGAGGGAGTCTGGGTGAAGAAGTTCATCACAGATTTGGGAGTCGATACAGATAGCGACAAGTCGACTTCCTTATATTGCGACAACTATGGGGTGATTATTCAAATAAGGGAACCCGGGTCTCATCAGAAGTGTTCTGAGGAGGTTCCAGCTTATAAGAGAGATCGTAACCCGAGGAGATGTCGTAGTGGAAAGAGTTCTATCTGAAGATAACATTGCAGATCCACTGACAAAGCCGTTGTCTCAGATTGTCTTTGAGCGTCACAGGGGTCTGATGGGGATTAGACACATAGGTGATTGGCTTTAGGTCAAGTGGGAGATTGCTAGTCATAGGTGCCTAGCAAGCCAATCACGTGAGTGATGGCACGTGTGACTTGATACATAATCTTTTTGCTTATTATATTTTGGCGTATATCACTTTATACCTATTGCATAAATGCATATATATATTGTGATGTCCTTGGATTTGTGCAATGGGAATCGGATCGTGATGAGATCACGATAATGAGATCGATTCACCTTTAAACACATATCCTAAATAATCCCGGTCATAGGTTACTCGAGAGGGACATCGTGATAACCGGATAGACTGGTGTGTTGTATACCCGTCCATATGATGGATGCAGCTGGTCTCATAGCTGCTCGTGTAGGGACACTAGGGATACAGTACAGGTGCTCATTGGAGAATGAGTTCACTGATTGATCCGCTTACGGAATGCTGGATGGTTGATGATGCCTTATTGTCAGACAACGATTCCGTAGTCCTAGTGGTGTATTTGGTCCTTAGACTTGAGACACCAAGGATGTCCTGTATGAGTGCTCCACTCTTTGATACCAGACTTATAGGTTTGGCTGTCCCCAGATCTAGTACAGCTGGTCATTGGGAGTGGTAGTCGACCTTACGAGGGCTATTGAGTGTCAATAGAGGATCGTCCACTCTCGGCGTCATGAGAGGAATATCCTATGTGTTCTTGCTCAGACAAATCCCTGGCCAGGGTCATTCGGGTTGAGAGAGAAAGAGTTCTCCGGGAGAATCCGATTAGAGCGAGACTCGAGTAGAAACCGTATGGGTCTGACAGCACCATGCTCGATATACGGTCTTTGGGATATTAGATGGATGAGGGACTATAGGTACATGGTAACTGAGGACAGACAGGTCCAATGGATTGGATTCCCCTGTATCGTTTGGGGACTACGGCGTAGTGGCCTAGTACGTCCGTAGTCGATGAGTCGAGTGAATTATTACAGAGATAATAATTCACTGAGTTAGAAGGAGTTCTGACAGGTATGACTCACGGCCAGCTCGATATTGAGCCTAGAGGGTCACACACATATGGTAGGCATTGCGATGAGTAGAGATTCGGATATGAGATATCCGACGGAGCCCTTGTCTTATTGGATGCAGATCCAATACCCACTAGGGAAGGACCCATTAGGGTTTGACACGGGATCTCTATAAATAGGAGGGATTCACAGCCTCATAGGCTAGAGTCTTTGCTTGCCTTTCCTATTCTCCTCTCCCTCTCCACCTCAGAGTAGGCCTGAAGTTTTGAGGAGCGTCGTCGCAACCCTGCTGTGTGGATCACCGCTAGAGAGGAGGACGCTTGACCTCCTTCACCCTCTCCTAAGGATCTGCAAGGAAACAGGGATATACGATCTCCCTAGGTAACACAATCTCTATACGCAGTTTTGTGTTTTGCGGATTTTTTGTGCACCAATCTTCGCACGACGACGAACATCTTTTTGGGAATTTGGGATTTTGTTTTCTTGTTCTTCCGCTGCGTATATGATGTCGCCCCCCAATGATTTCCCAACACCTGAATCCCTATAAATCTCTAGGAGATGGTGAGGGAGATCAAGCGCCCTCCTCTCTAGCAATGATTTACACAGTAGGGCTGCGATGATACTCCTTAAAGTTGCAGGTCTGCTCTAAGGTAGAAAGGGCGAGGAGAATAGGAGAGGCAACCAAAAAGCTCTAGCTTATGAACCACTGATTCCCTCCTATTTATAGAGGTTGCTCGTCAACTTAACCCTAATGGATCCAACCCTATTGGATATTAGATCTCCATCCACCCAAGCTTCTTAGATTAGTGGATCTCATCCACTAATGCTCATGGGCTCTTATTGGATCTTATCCATAGGATCTAATAATTCAAGGGCTTATTTGATATCCAATAAGATAGGGGCTCCGACGGATATCTCATATCCGAATCTCTACTCATCGCAATGTCTACCACATGTGTGTAACCCTCTAGGCCCAATATCGAGTTGACTATGAGTCATACCTATCAGAACTCCTTTTGTCTCAATGAATTATAATCTTCAAAATAATTCACTCGACTCATCGACTGCAAATGTACTAGGCCACTACGCTATAGTCCCCAGAAGATACAAAGGAATCCAATCCATTGGACCTATCTGTTCTCAGTTACTGTGTACCTATAGTCCGTCATCCATCTAATATCCCAGAGACCATATACCGGGCATGGTATTGTCAGATCCATATGATTTTTACTCGAGTCTTGATCTAATTGGTTTCTTCTGGAGAACTCTTTCTCTCTCAATACGAATGACCCTGGCCAAGGATTTGTCTGATCAAGAACACATGAGATATTCCTCTCATGACATCGAGAATGAATGATCCTCTATTGACACTTAATAGCCCTCATAAGGTTGACTATCACTCCCGATGACCGGCTGTGCTAGATTTGGGACATCCAAACCGATAAATCCAGTATCAAATAGTGGAGCACTCATGTAGGACATCCTTGGCGTCTCAAGTCTAAGGACTAGATACACCACTGGCATTACGGAATCACTGTATAGCAATAAGGCATCATCAACCATCCAACATTCTATAAGTAGATCAATTAGTAAACTCATTTCTTAATGAGCACTTGTACTGTATCCCTAGTGTCCCTACATGAGCAGCTATGAGACTAGCTATTCTATAGGAAATTTGGTCCCCAAATTTAACTCACTTTAATAGAATAGATGAGGATACTGCTCTCGCATATCTTCTTCTCTTTCCCATGTTGCCTCTCGGTCTGAATGGTGTTGCCAACAAATCTTTACCAAAGGTATAATTTTGTTCCTTAGAATATGTTCTTTCCTTTCCAAGATCTGGGTTGGTTGTTCTCCAAAAGTAGCATCATCTCTTAGTTGTAGAGGTTGGTAAGATATGACATGTGATGGATCCCTGATATATCTTCGAAGCATAGACACATAGAATACATCATGGATGCCAGCCAAAGCCGGGGGCAATGCCAATCTGTATGCTATAGGCCCAACCTTTTGTAAGATCTCAAATGGGCCAATAAATCTTGGGGCTAACTTTCTCCTTTGACCAAACCTCATAACTCCCTTAGTTGGCGACACCTTTAAGAAGACGTGCTCACCAACTTCGAATTCTAGATCTCTTCGCCTTCGATCTGCATAACTTTTCTGACGACTTTGAGCTGTTAATAATCTTTGACATATAATTCGAATATTATCAGCATCTTTTTGAATTAATTGAGGCCCCAAAAGCTTTTGTTCTCCCACCTCATCCCAATATATAGGTGATCTGCACTTTCTTCCATAAAGTGCTTCAAATGGAGCCATCTGTATGCTAGAGTGGTAACTATTATTGTAAAAAAACTCAATTAGATGCAAGTGCATATCCCAACTCCCACCAAAGTCTAAAGCACATGCTCTTAAGAGATCTTCAAGAGTTTGTATTGTCCTTTTAGATTGACCATCAGTTTGGGGGTGAAAGGTTGTACTAAACTTTAATTGCGTGCCCAAAGATTTTTGTAGACTTCCCCAAAATTTAGATGTGAATCTTATATCTCTATCTGAGATAATGCTAACTAGCACCCCATGATATCGAATAATTTTCTTAATATATAAGCTTGCTAGTTTATCCAATGAATACTTCTTGTTAATAGGGAGGAAGTGAGTAGATTTAGTAAGTCTGTCTACTATTACCCAAATTCCATCATATCCTTTCATAGTCTTGGGTAATCCTGTCACAAAATCCATAGTGACTTACTCCCACTTTCATTCAGGAATCGAAATCCTTTGTAACTTTCCTACAGGTACTCGATGTTCTATCTTCACCTGTTGACATATCAGACATTTAGAAACAAACTCTGCTATATCTCTCTTCATACCACGCCACCAATAGTTTTAACGTAAATCTCGATACATCTTAGTAGTCCTGGGATGGATGTTAAATTTTGATCTATGTGCCTCCTCCAATAATTGCATCTTTACTGGATGGCTTTCGGGAACATAAAGTCGATCATGGAATGTAATAGAACCATCTTTGGCTTGGAGGAATTCAAGTCTAGATCCTTGAGCTATTTCCTTAACTATCATTTGAAGATATGTATCTTCCTTCTGACCTTCTTTAACCTTTTCCATCAAATATGATTGTGCCATTAAACACACAAGAAAACCTTTATTTGTCTCTAATAAAAGTTTAAGTTTTAAGTCTACTAACTCCGTCATCATAGAATTCCTTTGAATATTCATATAGGCTACAAGACTATAGGTATTTTTGCTTAAGGCATCAGCAACTACATTAGCTTTCCTAGGATGGTAGTTGATATTAAAATCATAATCCTTTAGAAAGTCCAACCACCTTCTTTGTCTCATATTTAAATCTTTTTGTGTAAAAATATATTTAAGACTCTTATGATCTGTGAAGATTTCGAAAGTCTGTCCATAAAGATAATGCCTCCAAATTTTCAGTGCAAAAATGATAGCTGCTAGCTCTAAGTCATGAGTAGGATAGTTCTTTTCATGAGGCTTTAATTGCCTCGATGCATAAGCTACTACCCTCTCATTTTGCATTAGAACACAACCAATCCCTTGTAGTGAGGCATCACTATACACTACAAAACCTTCTCCCCCTAAAGGAATCACCAAGATAGGAGCACTGGTTAATTTCTTCTCCAATTCTTGAAAACTTTGTTGACATTTATCATCCCACATGAATTTTATGTTCTTTTGTGTCAACTTGGTCAATGGTCCTGCTATTTTTGAAAAGCCTTCTACGAATCTTCTATAGTATCCAGCCAAACATAAGAAGCTTCTAATCTCTGAAACATTAAAAGGCTGCTTCCATTTTATCACAGCTTCAATCTTGTGAGGGTCAACAAATATACCAGCGCTCGAAATTACATGACCGAGAAACATAATTTCATTGAGCCAGAAGTTGCACTTGCTTAACTTGGCATATAGTTTCTCTTACCTTAGGACTTCCAGAACTATCTTAAGATGGTGTTCATGCTCTACTATGCTTTTGGAGTAGATCAGGATATCATCAATGAACACAATTATAAATTTATCAAGATAAGTGTGGAACACCCTGTTCATGAGGTCCATGAAGGTAGCTAGTGCATTTGTGAGTTCAAAAGGCATTACTAAGAATTCATAATGACCATATCTTGTTCTAAAGGTAGTTTTTTGTATATCTCCTTCCCTTATCTTCAGTTGATGATACCCAGATCTCAAATCAATCTTTGAGTATATCTGAGTACCTTGAAGTTGATCAAACAGGTCATCTATTCAGGGAAGAGGATATTTATTCTTTATGGTCACTTGGTTCAACTGTTTATAATCGATGCATAGTCGCATAGATCCATTTTTCTTCTTCACAAATAGGACAGGGGCACCCCAAGGTGATACGCTGGGTCGAATAAAACCCTTGTCCAAAAGCTCTTGGATATGTTTCTTTAACTCCTCTAACTCAATTGGTGCCATTCTATACGGAGGTTTAGAAATAGGTGCAGTACTAGGTAGGAGATCAATTATAAATTTGATCTGTCTATTTGGTGGCAGTGCAAGTAGATCTTCAGGAAAAACATCTAGAAAATCCCGCACAATAGGGATATCCTTTAATACTGGCTTCTTAGATTCTTCTCTAGAAATGAAGGCCAAGTATCCCTGACATCCCTTCAGTAATAGTTGGGTAGCACTCAAGGCTGAAATAATAGAAGGAAACTTTTCTTGAATCCCAATGAACTTGAAAGGTGGTTGATCTAGAGGTGAGAAAGTAATAGTTTTCCGAAAATAATCGACACTTGCATGGTATGCTGAAAGCCAGTCCATACCCAAGATAGCGTTGAAATCTTGAAATTCTAGTAGAATAAGATCTACTAGCAAATCGTGACTTTCAATAGTAATAACACAGTTTCTATATATCTAATCAACTATCAAAGAGTTTTCAACTGGTGTTATTACCATTAATGCATTATTCATTATCTCACGATTCTTATGCAATTTCATAGTAAAATAGGGTGATATAAAAGAATGCGTAGAACTAGAATCAATAAGCATAGATGCTGGCATACCACAGAGTATGATGATACCTTTAATAATAGATCTCGAGGCTTCAGCATCTTGATGAGTCAGTGCGTAGACTCTTGCTTGTCCTTCGTCTCTAGGTCGTAGCTGTTGTTGTCCAGTTGTTTGGGGTAGAGCTCGACGTTGATGTTGCTTCTGTGGGCAATCCTTCGACATGTGCCCGGGTTGTTGACAATAAAAACATACGTGTTGTCCCATGGGGCATGAGGTGGAAACATGATCTATCTTCCCATAGAAATAACATCTTATAACAACTTGATTGTTAGGAGTTCCTGCTTGTTGATGCCCAAACTGTTTGCCTTTGCCTTTCTTTAAAGGTCCAGAATGTGATCCCCCATACGCAGATGGTGCAGCACTAAAAGGTCACTTTCGATCCTTTACTTGTTGTAATTCATTATCCAATTTCTCCACTACCAGAGCTCGATTTAACACTTCAGCATATGTTGGTAAAATTAGTACTGCAACAGACTTTCTAATTGATGATCGAAGTCCTCTCTCAAAATGACGAGCTCTTTGACTTTCATTAAAAGCAATATGTGGAGAGAAATGAGTAAACTCAGTGAAATGATGATCATATTCCATTACAGTTCTATTTCCTTGGTGGATGTTAAGGAACTCTTGTTGTTTCTCAAAGCGAACTGAATCAGGAAAGAACTGCTCATAAAATGCATCTTTAAATTGCTCCCAAGTTATCACATTACCTCCACCCTCTAACATCCTCCTTTTTGAGGTCCACCAAGTGTCTACCTTCCCTTCCAAAATGAAAGAAGCGAAAGGTACTTTTTGATTTTCCCTACATTCGATAGCTTCGAATGTCTTTTCCATTTGACGAATCCAACGTTCAGCAAAGATTGGATCTAGCTTGCCCTCAAAAATTCGTGGTCCCAATCTCTTAAAGCCGTGGAATTTCATCTCGTTCCTCTTAACGCTAGGGCATGAGGGGCATTTTGCGAAGTCGGAGAAGCTGGCCCATAATTAGTGACAAGTGTACGGGAGGACTAGGTTTGCTCTACGATGCATGGAGCTAATCTCTGGAATTGGCTCCATTACTCGTATAATAGGTTAAAGAAAATCATCGGTTAGAGTCATTCAAGGGACCTAATACACCTACAAGCCTTAGACCATGCTCTGATACCAAATATCATGACCCGAGCCTGATGGGCTAACTGGCCTATCAACTTCGTTTAGTCTAAACCACTGACCAAAATGCTTAAGCTGAAATTGATAGTAGTACACTCATTAGACCCTTATAAGCAAATCTTAATCTTGCCCACTTTCGATGTGGGACTAATCATGGGTGTTACAATCACCCTCACTCAAAGGCTTGACGTCCTCGTCAAGCCCCACCATAACCCAGATCAAACCCTAGCATAGTGCATGTGAGGCGTAGCCCAGTGGTAGTGCCACGCCGTAACGAGTCCTCTGACTCCGTCTACGGGTAGCCCTTTCTTACTCGAGCCCCCTCACTATGCCCAAATGCTAGGTCGGCTCTGATACCATAAAAAGATGTAACATCCTGGATTATATATATATATATATATATATATATATATATTTCACACATTTAGGCCAAATAGATAAACATCACTTTATTCATCATTCATAAAAATTTATTACAATTCATTTATTATAATCTATTTATTCATCGAATCATAAATAGAAAAGTAAACATAGTGATGTTAACTTCAAGAATCATCCAAGTGGCTCTACCTAGCGGTAGAGGAAGGTCCGCTCTCCACTGAAATCCGATTTAGTACTAGAGGGAGGCTGCTCTGAAAATAAAAAATAAAGAAAATTCAACAACGCTGAGTAGGAACCCCAAAAGTCAACTCAAAATGTATACATAATCAAAATTCAATCACTCATCCCATTGGCGTATATTAAAAACCCGAAGGAGCACTCCCCCAACAGCGGATGGAGAGGCTTTATCCTACGGGATGAGTTTGTGTTCTCCCAATAGCGGATGGAGGCAAACTCATATCGCACTCCCAATAGCGAATGGAGTGGTGTTCCACACCCACCAAAGTGGGGACACGTTCCTCCCAATAGCGGATGGAGGAACCGTCCAGCCGCCACATCTAACGGCCCACTAATCCCCAAAGAGAATCGCCCTACCTGCTCTCGGCAGGGAAATAATATAATCTTACACCGATCATGTCCATATTGGGATGAAATATTACATTTAAAACATATCTTTCAAATATCATCAATATCAAATAATACAAATTAGCTCTCAATTGACTTGAACTCTAGTTCAATCGATTCAATTGAATTCAATTAACTAGAACCTAACTGAACTAATCTCTAATCCTTATATAACTGGTCTGGAACCACCCTAGACTAGTATAATTTGGACTAGATTAATTTTAATTTAGGTTAAACTAACTTGAATAAGTCAATCCATTCGGAATCACCCTGAATTGATCTAGACTGATCAAGCCTAGTTTAGTTCAATCAATGTTTGAGCTCAAATTCAATAATAATATTGGGCTAGATTGGGCCAGCCCATCTACTGGTCATGTGCATTATACATAACTGAGCATGCATCATACAAAGCTGGCCCAGCCCTGACCCATGGACTGGTTATGTGCGTCGCATGTGACCGCCCATGATGGTTGGGATGGGTTAGCCTATGGGCCAAGGCCTGACCCGTGGGTTGGGCCTGGCCTATGAGCAATTTCATTCCAATTAATATCCAATTTCAAGCTACAACATATATCCATTAACAATATAAATAAAAACATAATAACGCATCAAAAATAGATAAGGAGAAAAGTTTTAATACAAGGAAATAACATCCTATGAATAAAAATCATAACATATTAAAAGATAGATGGGAGATAAGTTTTAATACAAGGACATAATATTCTAAATTCAAATAGAAATCATGCTTTCAACACATATAAAATGTCAACATATTCTAGTCAAAATTTAAATCATTTAGAATAACATATTTTAAATTTTAGATCAAAGAATATCAAACAAGATTTTAGATAACATATTTTAATCTAACAAGATTTTAATCCAAATAAGATTAAAGATAAATTGTAATGCTAGGAAATATCATATAAAACATATAAATATTTAAATCTATAATAAAAACCTTAATCATGGGTCAAAGAATATTATAAAAACTTTAATTGATTACTTTAATATAAAAATTTTGATATTCAAACTACAAAACTTTCAACAAAATCAAAATAAAAACTAAAACTTTTATATTCAAGAAAGACAGGGAAACCTACTTCTCATCAGTAGGATATAACTCCTTGTTCCTCCCACTGTTAGACTCGACTAGGTGAGGAATGAAGGAGAGAAATCCCTTCCCTTAAATAGGAGGAGGTGAGCCTCCATTAAAGGAAATATATTTTTATTTTCGTATTTATTTAATATAGATTATTTCTATTTAATATACTAACAAATATGATCTCATCCTATTTGGAATGCTTAATAGTTATTTCCTAATTTATATTAACAAATAAGGAAATAGATTAAGATTTCCTAAATTTTGATGGCAAGTAAGGAAAACAAACTTTAAATCTCAATCTTAAATATTTGATTTGATTACACTAGCTGCATCGATCATATGGACGGGTATACAACACATCATGATCTTATTCTCATTGCATAGACCTATGAACCACTGATTCACTCATATTTATTGAGGTCATCTTCTATCAACTTAACCATAATGGATCCTGCGCTATTAGGTATTGGATCTCCATCCAACTACCCAAGCCTCTTAGATTAGTGGATTTCTATTCAATAATCACTCATGGGCTCTTATTGGATCTCATCCATAGGATCAAATAATTTAGGGGCTTATTTGATATCCAATAAGATAAGGGCTCTAGCGGATATCTCATATCCGAACCCTACTTATCGCAATGCCTACCAAATGTGTGTGACCTTTCAGGCCCAATATCGAGCTGGCCATGAGTCATACATATCAGAACTCATTCTGGCTCAATAAATGATTATCTCCATAATAATTCATTCGACTCATCGACTGCAGACGTACTGGGCTACTACGTTGTAATCCCTAGACGATATAGGGGTGTCACGCCCCCCGAATAATATCGATAATATTAAAATTTTTCATCACAAATCAATCCATGATCCAAACTAACATTCTAGGACACTGAGAAATGTTCAGTCAAATTTACATCCATAACACTTGTGCAGTTTATAATCATGTAACACATCACTCGATAATTCACATTTATAGAAACCCAAACCAACTTAACAAAACATTAACTACTAGTCATAGGTGCCCAGCAAGCCAATCACGTGAGTGATGGCACGTGTGACTTGACACAGAATCATTTTGCTTATTATATTTTGACATTTATCACTTTATATTGATTATTGCATATATGCATGTATGTATTGTGATGTCCTTAGATCCGTGCGATGGAAATCGGATCGTGATAAGATCACAATAATTAGACCGATTCATCTTTAAACACAGATCCTAAATAATCCCGGTCATAGGTTATTAGAGAGTGACATCGTGATAACCGGACAGACTGGTGTGCTGTATACCCGTCCATATGATGGATGCAACTAGTCTCATAACTGCTCATGTGGGGACACTAGGGATACAATACAAGTGCTCATTAGACAATGAGTTCACTAATTGATTCGCTTTTGGAATGCTGGATGGTTGATGATGTCTTATTGTCAGACAACGATTCCATAGTTCTAGTGGTGTATTTGGTCCTTAGACTTGAGACACCAAGGATATCCTGTATGAGTGCTCCACTCTTTGATACTAGACTTATATGTTTGGATGTCCCAGATCTAGTACAGTTGGTCATTAGGAGTGACAGTCGACCTTATGAGGGCTATTGAGTGTCGATAGAGGATTATCCACTCTCGGCGTCATGAGAGAAATATCTCATGTATTCTTGCTCAGACAAATCCCTAGCCAGGGTTATTCGGGTTGAGAGAGAAAGAGTTCTCCGGGAGAATCCGATTAAAGCGAGACTCGAGTAGAAACCGTATGGGTTTGATAGCACTATGCTCGATATACGGTCTCTGGGATATTAGATGGATGAGGGACTATAGGTACACGGTAACTGAGGACAGACAGGTCCAATGGATTGGATTCTCCTGTATCGTTTGGGGACTATGGTGTAGTGGCCTAGTACGTCCGTAGTCGATGAGTCAAGTAAATTATTACAGAGATAATAATTCACTAAGTTAGAAGGAATTCTAACAGGTATGACTCACGGCCAGCACGATATTGGGCCTAGAGGGTCACACACTTATGGTAGGCATTGCGATGAGTAGAGGTTCGGATATGAGATATTCGCCAGAGCCCCTATCTTATTAGATATCCAATAAGCCTTTGAATTATTGGATCCTATGGACGAGATTCAATAAGAGCCCATGAGAGATTATTGGATAGAGATCCACTAGTCTAAAAGGCTTGGGTAATTGGATGTAGATCGAATACCCACTAGGGGAGGATCCATTAGGTTTTGACATGAGGGCCTATATAAATTGTTGAATCTCGGATTTTGATGATATAATCAATTGGTGGGTTAATTGATCTAATCCATATTATTGAGTTAAGTGTGCAGGATTAACTACGATAACCAGAAAACATAAAGCAAGGATACCAGAGTCGAGCTCGATGGACGTTTAAGAGACCGAAGAATCATCGGAGATGCTGCCGGAACCATCAGAGAAGAAATCGGGAACGTGTCGGAAGTTCGCCGAAGAAATCGTCGGAGGCTCGCAGAGATCACCAAGAAGGCTCGGCTACTCGTTAAAGTCATCACAAAGATTGGGAGCTTGCAGGGAGTCCGTCGGAAGAAGTTCGTCGGAAAGCTCGCCGGAACAAGACTCGACGTTCGCGGTTAAAAAAACTTGCTTAGGATGTTTTTTTTGTGTTATGTAGTTCACATATAATTAGGATTAGGATTAAGAGATAATCCTATATCTTGGTTAGGGGCCAACTGAGCCCAAAGTCAGATTTGGTTTGGGCTAAAATTAAGCCAAACAAATGAATTGGAGAGCCAGGCGGTGGCACCGCCTGGCTGGGCGGTGACACCTCCTTGGCTGGGCGGTTGCACCGTCCAGCACCCGAGCGCTGGGCGGTGGCACCGCCTGGCTGGGCGGTGGCACCTCCAGCACCGGGAACCCTAAGAGAATTCAAATTTTGAAGCCCAAAATTTGAATCCTCTTGAGGCCTATAAATACCCCTCAAATCTCAGCTGAGGTTACAACTTTTGAGAAGCATTTTGATTGAGAGAAAAGTCTTACAAAGTCTTAGCAAGTCTTGTTTTCAATTTGCTAGAGAGTTCTCCTCCTTCTTTTTTATTGAAAATTTGTAAGAGGTTGAGCTGTTTGTAAAAGGTTGTAAGAGGGGTATTTACCCTTCCATTTCAAGAGACTTGCTAATGGAAGGTGGGAGCCTCATCGAAGAGGGGCCTCACAAGTGGAGTAGGTCATTTGACCGAACCACTCTAAAAATCGGCGTAATCTCTGGTTTGCATTTTATCATTGTCATTTACATTACTGCAAATCTTCTTACTGCTTTAGTTCCTTATTACCCTTGCTGCGCAACTTTAAGAATACGCTTTCAAGTTAAACTTTTCAAGTTCCGTTCTTATCGTACGAAAGATTTTGTTAAAATCGAAGTTTTTATCCGCTGCACTAATTCACCCCCCCCTCTTAGTGCCGCTCCGATCCTAACAAGTGGTATCAGAGCGAGGTTATCTCTCATATTTGGTTTAATACCCAAGAGAGATGGCTTACTCCGGCATGCAAGAGAGCCACTCTATTGCACGACCACCTTTGTTTAATGGGTCGGATTACACATATTGGAAGACTCGCATGAGGATCTTCCTCATTTCTATGGACTTTGAGCTTTGGTCTATTGTTGAGAATGGGTTTCAAAAATCTTCTCTTCCAATGAGCGAATGGAATGAATCGGAGAAGAAGGTTTTTGCTTTAAATGCAAAGGCTATGAATGCCTTGTTTTGTGCATTAGACAAAAACGAATTTAATCGTGTTTCAATGTGTGATTCGGCTTTTGATATTTGGAGAACTCTTGAGGTCACTCATGAAGGCACTAGCCGAGTGAAAGAGTCCAAAATCAACATCCTTGTGCACTCTTACGAACTTTTCCGAATGAAACCAAGTGAGTCCATCGGAGACATGTACACCCGGTTTACGGATGTCATCAATGGACTCAAAGCTCTTGGTAAAGATTTTACTAACTTTGAACTAGTAACTAAAATCTTAAGATCCCTCCCTAAAAGTTGGGATCCAAAAGTTACGGCCATTCAAGAGGCCAAAGACCTTAAAGCATTCCCTCTTGAAGAACTCATTGGGTCTCTAATGACCTACGAAATGACATGTCAAGCTCATGACGAGCTCGAGAACCCCCTTCCAAAGAACAGGAAGGATATGGCACTCAAATCACAAGAAGACCACTTGAAAGGAACATCAAGTGATGAGGACAGTGACAATGACATTGCACTTTTGACTCAAAAATTTAAAAAATATTTAAGAAAGAACAGATTTAAAAATAATACAAAAAATAAATTTGAACAAAAGAAGGACCAAGTGATTTGCTATGAATGCAAAAAATCGGGACACTATAAGAACGATTGTCCTCAAGCCAAAAAAAGAACATCAAAGAAGAAGGCGTTCAAGGCAACGTGGGATGATTCAAGCGCATCCGAAGAAGAGGAGTCCAACACCGAGCAAGTTGCTCATTACGCGCTAATGGCGTTAGGAGAAGAGGTATGTGATTTATTTAATGAAGATTTATCTTTTGAAGAACTATCTATCGTTTTTCATGAATTATTTGATTAATGTAGAACTGTTAGCAAGAAGTTAAGTATCTTAAAGAAAGAGCATTCTTTGCTACAAGATAAGTTTGATAGTCTTCAAACTCCTCCATGCTCTAAGTGTGAGCACTTAGAAGCAATAAAAAATGAAAATTTGCTTCTTAAGGAAACCTTAAACAAGTTTAAGGTTGGTAGCAAAGGATTAGATATGATCCTTGCACACAAGGGTCACATCGCAAATAGAAATGGAATTGGATTTGTAAAAGGATTACATCAAAATCCTTCCACTTTCATAAAAGGACCTACATTACATGTTTCCTCTTATATGAAATGCAACTTCTGTTGCAAATCCGGACATATTGCCTACAAATGTCCATTTAGGAAAATTAGTTCACAAAAATTAATATGGGTTCCTAAAGGAACTATAAAGGATTCAAAAATAAATAACAAGGTTAGTGGATCAATTTTTGAGGCACCCAAAATCAAATGGGTACCTAAAAATCATCCTCTTTTGTAGACAAACCCACAAGCTAGGAGCAAGAGATGGTATCTCGATAGTGGATGCTCAAGACATATGACTGGAGATCCATCTCATTTCTCTATGCTCACTAGCAAAGAAGAATGGTACGTTACCTTCGGAGACAACAACAAGGGCAAAATCACTGGCAAGGGAACTATTGGTAACAAATTTAATTTTTCCATTGATGATGTCTTACTAGTTGATGGATTGAAACATAATCTCTTGAGTATTAGTCAACTATGCGATAAAGGTTACATCATTAGATTTGAATCAAATATGTGCATTATTGAAAAACCAAATCATAACATGACCATGATTGCTTTAAAACAAAATAATGTCTATACCATCAATCTTGATGAACTAAGTAATTAAATGTGCTTCTCCGCCGTAAATGATGATGCTTGGCTTTGGCATAGGAGATTAGGCCATGCAAGCATGAAAACAATATCTAAGATCTCATCTCAAGAATTAGTACGAGGAATTCCAAATATAAAGTTTATTAAGGACAAAGTATGCGATGCATGTCAACTAGGCAAACAAATAAAAACAAGCTTCAAACCAAAAAATCAATTTAGCACTACTAGACCATTACAATTGATCCATTTGGACTTATTTGGACCAATTGATACAACAAGTCTAGGTGGAAGCAAATATGCTTTCGTGATTGTGGATGACTACTCTAGATACACTTGGACCTATTTCTTAGCTCACAAAAGTGATTGCTTCAAGTGTTTCTCTAAATTTTGTAAACTCACTCAAAACGAAAAAGGCTTCATGATTTCATCAATTCGGAGTGATCACGGTGGTGAATTCCAAAACCGTGACTTTCAAAATTTTTGCGAAAGTAATGGGTACAATCACAACTTCTCAACTCCAAGAAATCCTCAACAAAATGGAGTAGTTGAAAGGAAAAATAGAAACCTACAAGAAATGGCAAGAACTATGTTGAATGAACATAGTTTACCTAAGTACTTTTGGGCCGAAGCCGTAAATACGGCTTGCTACATCATGAATAGAGTCCTAATAAGACCATCCTTATCCAAAACTCTCTATGAATTATGGAATAACAAAAAACCAAACATCTCCTATTTTAAAGTTTTTGGTTGTAAATGCTTTATTTTAAATGAAAGGGATGCTTTAGGAAAATTTGATGCTAAATCCGATGAAGGCATCTTTCTTGGTTACTCTTCCGTTTCTAAAGCTTTTCGGGTTTTTAATAAAAGAACTTTAGTAATTGAAGAGTCTATTCATGTAGTTTTTAATGAAATTTCTGATTTAAAGAAAAATTATTTTGATGATGATCTTGGTTTTGATAATTTGAATTTAAATGAACCCTCTCCTCAAAATAGCCATTTGAATGCATCTTCTTCCGAAATTTCTTTACCAAAAGAATGGAAGTATGTAGATGCTCATCCAAAAGAGCAAATTATAGGAGATAAATCAAAAGGGGTTCAAACTCGTTCTTCTTTCAAAAATTTCTGTGCTAACGCCGCTTTCCTTTCTCAAATTGAACCTAAATGCATTGACGAAGCCTTAAAAGATGATTTTTGGATCATTGCAATACAAGAAGAATTGAACCAATTTGAGAGGAATGAGGTATGGAAGCTTGTTCCTAGACCAAGTGACCACTTAGTCATAGGTACTAAGTGGGTCTTTAGAAACAAGCAAGACGAAAATGATATCGTGGTTAGAAACAAGGCTAGATTAGTGGCCAAAGGTTTCAACCAAGAAGAAGGTATCGATTACGAAGAAACCTTCGCTCCCGTGGCTCGATTAGAAGCCATAAGGATGCTCCTTGCCTATGCTAGTAGTAATAATTTTAAACTATTTCAAATGGATGTTAAAAGTGCTTTCTTGAATGGTTTTATTTCCGAAGAAGTATTTGTCGAACAACCTCCCGGATTTGAAAATTCTCTTCTTCCTAATCATGTATTCAAATTGACTAAAGCTCTCTATGGCTTAAAACAAGCTCCTAGAGCTTGGTATGGAAGGCTTAGTTCCTTTCTTATTTTAAATAATTTTACCAAAGGCAAGGTTGATACTACATTGTTTATTAAACATTTTGAAAATAATTTTCTTATTTTGCAAATTTATGTTGACGATATTGTGTTTGGCTCTTCGGATGAATCACTATGTGAATCATTTGCCAAATGTATGAGTCTTGAATTTGAAATGAGTTTAATGGGTGAATTAACTTTCTTTTTGGGATTACAAATTAAACAACTTAGTGATGGTATATTTCTTAACCAATCTAAATATACATTAGAATTGTTAAAACGATTTAACATGGATAATTCAAAAGCAATAAACACCCCTATGAGTACTACGACTAAGTTAGATATGGATGAAAATGGTGAAAGTTTCGATCAAAAAACGTATAGGGGAATGATAGGTAGTCTACTCTACCTCACTGCGACTAGACCGGATATTATGTTTAGTGTAGGACTTTGCGCTAGGTTTCAATCTAATCCTAAATTATCTCATCTTAAGAGTGTTAAAAGAATATTTAGGTATCTTAAAGGAACTCCTAATTTAGGATTGTGGTATCCAAAATCTGAAAAATTCGATCTAATAGCTTATGCAGATGCCGATTTTGGCGGATGCAGGATAGATAGAAAAAGTACATCCGGAACATGCCAATTTTTAGGACATGCACTTGTTTCTTGGACTTCCAAGAAACAAAATTCAGTTGCACTATCTACGGCGGAAGCCGAATACATTGCTGCAAGTGCATGTTGTGCACAAGTAATTTGGATGAAAAATACATTAGAAGACTATGGAATTCACCTTGAAAATATTCCCATAAAATGTGATAATACTAGTGCCATATGCCTTACTAAAAATCAAATTCAGCACTCTAGAACTAAGCACATCGACGTTAGGCATCATTTCATACGCAATCATGTTCTTAACAATGATGTTGTTCTAGAATTCATTGACACAAAGCATCAATTAGCAGATATATTTACAAAAGCTTTGAATGAAGACCAATTTGAATTCATCCGAAGGGAATTAGGCATGCTAAATTGTCCCTAAAATGAACTTCACAAAAAGGACTCGTTCTTTTCCCTTCGTTTGTGAATTTGAATTCTTCCTTCTTCTTCAATTCAAAATGATCCATTAAAGTATAAATTATGATCTTGAGGGAAGAAGCTAAACAAAAGGAAGGAAGAAAATTTTTTTTTCTTTCCTCCGCGTGATGCCAGCGGTGGCACCGCCAGATCCGGCGGTTGCACCGACTGGCGCTCGGGCGCCAGGCGGTGACACCGACCAGTTTGGCGGTGACACCGACCGAGTCACCCTTTTAACCCGAGGGGTTAGGGCCGGCGGTGACACCGCCCCCAACCCGAAGAAAGACCTCTCAAAACCCTCTCCCATTCCCTCTAACCCTCATTCTAACTCTTAGAAACATTGGAGAAGGATTCTTGGTGGTCCAAGCTTTCTATCTCTCAACATAATCTCCACAAGGTAACACTTGAAATCCCTCTTTTCTTTTCTCTTTCTCTTGCTTATTTTTCACAGTTTCATCATCATGTTGTCTAGAAAATGGCTCCTAAGAGATCAAAAGGAATAAGGATTGAAGGAGATTCATATAACCCCTTTTTAGATCGAAAGAGGTAGCCCTTAGCTTTCCAAAATTTGAAACACGATATGTCCATAAGGGAAAATACGTTGATTTGGATGAACTAGAGGACTTAAAACCCATTAGGTGGTTTGCACACCTAGAAGCTCTACCTCTACTACAAATAGATGAACCAATCTATCCACGGTTAGTGAGATTGTTCTATGCCAACCTATATGAAGACAATGATAGCCTAAGCACTTACATTCTAGGAACACTCATTAGAATATTTGACAGCACCATTTGTGAGCTAATTGGCATAACTGAAAAAGATAGGGGATGCTATTTTAAAGGTAAATGGGACGTCAAAAAATTAGGAGCAACCTATTCCGAAGCCGTGAAAACAATTTTTGCAAATCTAAACCTTGACTTCCTACCCAAGAGCTGTGAACACTTACTGCTTTTCAACTCTAAAATTCTTCATCATATTATCACAAGCATCCTATTCCCCAAACAATTTCATCTTGACGAAATAAGTCAAATAGAGATAGGAACCATGTATTGGATTATGACCGGTCAGCATAATTGTTTTGGGTACTTGATTCGCCAACACATGCAGGAAATTATGACTAAAGATACTATATTGCCATATGGGAGGTTAATCACTAGAATTCTTCATGCCTATGACATTTGCATTCCACCCGATGAAGAATCTATTCAAAATGATCGATATAACATAATAAATAAAAACCTGCTAAAAAAACTTAGGTGCACTTTTAGCAATGGCATATGGGTTAGGCAGCCTAAAAGGACAGATCCAATTCCTACACCAATAGAACAACCCGAAACACCAATTCTTATGGGAAATGAATCTCCTCCTCCTAGTCCCTTTGGAGCAGCACCTTCAGCTCCTGTTTCCTCCTCTGAAGATATCATTATGGCGGAGCTATCTCAGATCAAATCACAGCAAGAACAAATTCAGAATCAACAAGTTGAAATTTTGAAGACACTACGACAGATGAATGAAAAAATAGATATCATGTATCAGCACTGTGGATTACCTCCTAAGGATTAAATTGATGTATCTTTTTATTCTGTTCTGTTTGCTTTTAAAAACAAGTTCATGTTTGTCATCGATTGTACGATAACTGATCTTTCCTTTAGATAACTACTGTCTTAATCTGCATAGATGATGATGTCTTTTGGATAAACTATTTCTGGCAAATTTGAATGATGAACTTTGATAAATGCTAAACCTTTTTCTATGATCATCAATTAGCTGGCTTGTCTCTTTTTGTTGATGGCAAAGGGGGAGAAGTGATGACTTACACCAGAACGATAGCATGACTAATATGAATTACAAAAACTTGTGTGATATGAATGTCTTATATGACTTGCAAATCCTTGAAAATATCACAAGATTGATATCATGAAATTTATATTGAAAATCTTTATCTTCTGTGTGATATGAATGTCTTATATGACTTGCAAATCCTTGAAAATATCACAAGATTGATATCATGAAATTTATATTGAAAATCTTTATCTTCTGTCGTAGCAAAATTCGTCCCGTATCATTTAACTTATAATTTTCATCGAAGTTTCGTACTTACTATTGTTTAATGAGGATAACGATAAAGTTCTACGATTAGAACTTATCGGGTTATGCTTGAATCCAATGGGATGGAATTCAAGTGTTTTTTTTTTATCTTCTCATAATATGGCATATAGATAGGGGGAGTTATGTTTAACTCTGTCATCAATTGATTGTCATCATCAAAAAGGGGGAGATTGTTGAATCTCGGATTTTGATGATATAATCAATTGGTGGGTTAATTGATCTAATCCATATTATTGAGTTAAGTGTGCAGGATTAACTACGATAACCAGAAAACATAAAGCAAGGATACCGGAGTCGAGCTCGATGGACGTTTAAGATATCGAAGAATCATCGGAGATGCTGCCGGAACCATCCGAGAAGAAATCGGGAACGTGTCGGAAGTTCGCCGAAGAAATCGTCGGAGGCTCGCGGAGATCACCAAGAAGGCTCGGCTACTCGTTAAAGTCATCACAAAGATTGGGAGCTTGCAGGGAGTCCGTCGGAAGAAGTTCGTCGGAAAGCTCGCCGGAACAAGACTCGACGTTCGCGGTTAAAAAACTTGCTTAGGATGTTTTTTTGTGTTATGTAGTTCACCTGTAATTAGGATTAGGATTAAGAGATAATCCTATATCCTGGTTAGGGGCCAACTGGGCCCAAAGTCAGATTTGGTTTGGGCTAAAATTAAGCCAAACAAATGAATTGGAGAGCCAGGCGATGCCTGGCGGTGAAACCGCCCAGCACCCGAGTGCTGGGCGGTGACACCTCCTTGGCTGGGCGGTTGCACCGTCCAGCACCCGAGCGCTAGGCGGTGGCACCGCCTGGCTGGGAGGTGGCACCTCCAGCATCGGGAACCCTAAGAGAATTCAAATTTTGAAGCCCAAAATTTGAATCCTCTTGAGGCCTATAAATACCCCTCAAATCTCAGCTGAGGTTACAACTTTTGAGAAGCATTTTGATTGAGAGAAAAGTCTTAGAAAGTCTTAGCAAGTCTTGTTTTCAATTTGCTAGAGAGTTCTCCTCCTTCTTTCTTATTGAAAATTTGTAAGAGGTTGAGCTGCTTGTAAAAGGTTGTAAGAGGGGTGTTTACCCTTCCATTTCAAGAGACTTGCTAGTGGAAGGTGGGAGCCTCATCGAAGAGGGGCCTCGCAAGTGGAGCAGGTCATTTGACCGAACCACTCTAAAAATCGGCGTAATCTCTGGTTTGCATTTTATTATTGTCATTTACATTACTGCAAATCTTCTTACTGCTTTAGTTCCTTATTACCCTTGCTGCGCAACTTTAAGAATACGCTTTCAAGTTAAACTTTTCAAGTTCCGTTTTTATCGTACGAAAGATTTTGTTAAAATCGAAGTTTTAATCCGCTGCACTAATTCACCCCCCCCCTCTTTGTGCCGCTCCGATCCTAACAGTGCATAGCATGCATTAGCTGTAATATACTTCACTTCAATTGTAGATAGTACAACCGAGTTTTGTTTCTTGGATGACCAAGAAACAAGTATATGTCCCAAAAATTGACATGGTCCCGATGTTCTTTTTCTATCTAGTCTACACCTAGCAAAATCTGCATCAGCATAAGCAATTAGCTCAAAATTCTTGGATTTTGGATACCATAATCCTAGATTTGTGATACCTTTAAGATATTTAAGTATTCGTTTAATAGCTTTGAGATGAGATATCTTAGGATTCGATTGAAACCTAGCACAAAATCCTATATTGAACATGATATTTGGTCTAGTTGCAGTTAGATAAAGTAAACTTCTTATCATACCCCTTTAAGTTATTTGATCTAAGCTTTCTCCACTCTCATCTATTTCTAACTTAGTAGAGGTGCTCATAGGAGTGTTGATAGCTTTTGAGCTATCCATATCAAATCTTTTTAGTAAATCTAAAGCATATTTAGTTTGATTAAGAAAGATGCCATTGATTAGTTGTTTAATTTGTAAGCCTAAAAAGAAGGTTAATTCTTCCATCAAACTCATTTCAAATTCAAGGCTCATAGTTTTAGCAAAAGATTCACAAAGAGATTCGTTCATAGAATTGAAGATAATATCATCAACATAAATTAGAACAATGAGAAAATTATTTTCAAAATTTTTGATAAACAATGTAGTATCGACCTTGCCTTTAGAGAAATTATTTTTAATAAGAAAAGAACTAAGTCTCTCATACTAAGCCCTTGGGGCTTGTTTTAAACCATATAGAGCTTTAGTTAATTTAAACACATGATTAGGGAGACTATTATTCTTAAATCCGGGAGGTTGTTCAACATAAACTTCTTCAAAAATAAATCTATTAAGAAAAGCGCTTTTAACATCCATTTGAAACAACTTAAAATTATTACTACTAGCATAGGCAAGGAGCATCCTTATGGCTTCTAATCGAGCCACGGGAGCGAAAGTTTCTTCGTAATTGATACCTTCTTCTTGGTTGAAACCTTTGGCCACTAATCTAGCCTTATTTCTAACCATGATACCAGATTCATCTTGCTTGTTTCTAAAGACCCATTTAGTACCAATAACTAAATGGTCATTTGGCCTAGGAACAAGCTTCCACACCTTATTTCTCTCAAATTGATTTAACTCATCTTGCATTGCGATAATCCATGAATCATCTTTCATGGCTTCGTCAATACATTTAGGTTCAATTTGGGAGAGAAAAGCGGTATTTGTATAAAAATTTTTAAGAGAAGAACGTGTTTGAACCCCCTTAGATGTGTCTCCTATGGTTAGCTCCTTAGGATGTGCATCTACATACTTTCAATCCTTGGGTAAGGATGTTTCAGAAGTCGATGCATCCAAGTTGCTAGTTGGAGAAGGGATTTCAATTAAATTCAAGGAATTAAAATTAAAATCATCATCAAAATCATTTTTTCTTGATTTTGGAAATCTCATTGAAAACAATATGAATAGATTCTTCTATAATTAAAGTTCTTTTACTGAAGATATGAAATGCTTTAGAAATCGAGGAATAACCAAGAAAATTTCTTTTATCAGATTTAGTATCAAATTTTCCTAAGGTATCTTTTTTATTTAATATAAAACACTTACACCCAAAAACTTTAAAATATGAAACATTGGGTTTTTTATTGTTCCATAACTCATAAGGGGTTTTGGTAAGAAAGGGTCTTCTTAGAATTCTATTTATAACATAGCATACCATGTTTATGGCTTCAGCCCAAAAATATTTGGGTAGACTATGTTCATTCAATATGGTTCTTGTCATTTCTTGTAAATTTCTATTCTTTCTTTTTGCTACTCCATTTTGTTGAGAATTTCTTAGAGTAAAGAAGTTGTGGTTGTATCCATTAGATTCACAAAATTCTTGGAAATCACAGTTTTGAAATTCACCACCGTGATCAGTTCGAATTGATGAAATCATATAACCCTTTTCATTTTGAACAAGTTTACAAAACTTGGTGAAATATCTAAAGCAATCACTTTTGTGTTTTAAGAAATAAGTCCATGTGTATCTACTATAATCATCTACAATAACAAAAGTATATTTGCTACCTCCTAGGCTTGATGTAGAGATTGGTCCGAATAAGTCCATATAGATCAATTGCAAAGGTCTAGAGGTGCTTATTTGATTCTTAGATTTGAAGCTACCCTTTATTTGTTTTCCTAATTGACAAGCATCACACATATTATCTTTGATGAACTTGATATAAGGAATTCCTCTTACATGTGCTTTGGATGAAATTTGGGTGATTAGTTTCATGCTAGCATGACCTAATCTCCTATGCCAAAGCCAAGCATCATCATTCAAAACCGAAAAAAATATTTCATTGCAAAGATCATTGATGTCAATAGTGTATATGTTATTTTGTTTTAATGCAATTATAGATGTGTTCTTGTGTGGTTTTTCAATAATGCAAGTATTAGATTCGAATTTAACAATATATTCTTTATCACACAATTGACTAATGCTTAAGAGGTTATGTTTTAAACCATCAACTAACAAAACATCTTCAATAAAAAAGTTAGATTTGTTACCTATGGTTCCTTTGCCAATAATTTTACTCTTATTGTTATCTCCGAAGGTGACATAGCCTTCGCCTATGCTAGTGAGCTTAGGAATTGAGATGGATCTCCGGTCATATGTCTTGAGCATCCACTATTAAGGTACCATCTCTCGCTCCTAGCTTGTGGTGATATATGTTTCTATAAAAAAGGATGATTTTTAGGTACCCATTTAACCTTAGGTGCCTCAAAAATTGATCTAAATTATTTATCATGTTGCATGGAATTCTTTATGGTTCCTTTTGGAACCCAAATCAATTTGCTTGGACTAACCTTCTTAAATGGACAATGATAAGTTCTATGTCCATGTTTATAATAAAAGTTGCATTTGTTTTGGTGCGAAATATATAAGATAGGGTCTTTAATGAAGGTGGTTGGATTTTGGTGAGGGCTTCTCACAAATCCAATTCCACTTCTTTTATGAACGTGACCCTTATTTGTAAGGATTATGTTCAACGACTTGCTACTAACCTCAAATTTATTCAAGATGTCCTTGAGTAGCAAGTTCTCCTTTTGGAGTATTTCTAAGTTATGACATTTCGTACATAGAACTAAACTATCATTATGCTCAATTTTTAATTTATCAAAATTACTAACAAGAGTATTATGCTCTTTTTTTAATAATTTATATTTTCTACTAATTGTTTTGTATTCATCAAATAAATCATGGAAAGCATTTAACAATTCATCAAATAATAAATCTGTATCAATTAAATTTGATACCTCCTCTCTAATGGCCATGAGTGCATAATGAGCAACTTGCTCAGTATTGGACTCCTCTTCTTTGGATGTGCTTGAGTCATCCCACGTTGCTTTGAGTGTCTTCTTCTTTGGTGTTCTCTTCTTGGCTTGGGGATAATCACTTTTATAGTGTCCCGACTTCCTGCATTCGTAACAAATAACTTGATCCTTTTTGGGTTCAAATTTATTTTTTGTGTCATTTTTAAATTTTTTTCTTTTAGTAAATTTTTAAAAATTTCTTGTTAAAAGTGCCAAGTCATCGTCAAAGTCCTCATCACTTTAGTTTTCTCTTAAGTGGTCTTCTTGAGTTCTAAGTGCTATATCCTTCCTGCTCTTTGGAAGGGTGTCCTCATGCTCTTCATGAGCTTTGCAAGTCATTTCGTAGGTCATTAATGACCCGATTAATTCTTCAAGAGGGAAGTTGTTTAAATCTTTATCCTCTTGAATGACAATGACTTTAGGGTCCCAACACTTTGGAAGAGATCTTAGAATTTTATTAATGAGCTCGAAATCCGAAAAACTTTTACCGAGTCCTTTTATTCAATTGACGACATCCGTGAAATGGGTGTACATGTCACCTATGGTCTCACTCGGTTTCATTCGAAAGAGTTCATAAGAATGAACTAAAAGATTGATTTTTGACTCTTTCACTCTACTCGTGCTTCGTGAGTCACTTCGAGTGTATACCAAATATCAAATGCAATTTCATAAATCGAAACATGATTAAACTCATTTTTATCTAGTGCACAAAATAAGGCATTCATAGCCTTTGCATTTAGAGTGAAAGTCTTCTTCTCCAATTCATTCCAATCGATCATTGGAAAAGAAGACTTTGAAAATCCATTTTCTACAATATTCCAAAGTTTAAAAACCATGAAAATAAAGAAGATCCTCATTCGGGTCTTCCAATAGGTGTAATCCATCCTATTGAACATGGGCGGACGTGTAATAGAGTGACCCTCTTGGTTTCCGGCATATGCCATTTCGCTTGGGTTTTAATCCAATTGAGAGTGAACCCACTCTAATACCAATTGTTAGGATCAAGAGCACTAAGGGGGGGGGAGGGGGTGAATTAGTGCAGCGGAAAACTTTCGTCGGTTAAAATGACTTTTGTACAATGAAATCTGATTTCGATGAAAACCATTTCATAAAGATCTTTTAAGTTGAGAGCAAGTGGAAGTGTAGTTGATGTAAAGCAATGACGGCAGTTTGCAATTAAGATAAAGAGCAGAAAATAAATGCAAACCAAGATTTAGAGTGGTTCGGTCAATCTTGACATACATTCACTTTTGGCTTCCTCCTCCGACGAGGTCACCAACGTCCACTAGAGGCCTTCCTTCAATAGGCGAAGGCCAACCACACTTTTACAGCTTTTCTCCTTTTGACAGGCTTAGGAGACAACTGTTGAATCTCGGATTTTGATGATATAATCAATTGGTGGGTTAATTAATCTAATCCATATTATTGAGTTAAGTGTGCAGGATTAACTACGATAACCAGAAAACATAAAGCAAGGATACCGGAGTCGAGCTCGATGGACGTTTAAGAGACCGAAGAATCATCGGAGATGCTGCCGGAACCAACCGAGAAGAAATCGGGAACGTGTCGGAAGTTCGCCGAAGAAATCGTCGGAGGCTCGCGGAGATCACCGAGAAGGCTCGGCTACTCGTTAAGTCATCACAAAGATTGGGAGCTTGTAGGGAGTCCGTCGGAAGAAGTTCGTCGGAAAGCTCGCCGGAACAAGACTCGACGTTCGCGGTTAAAAAAACCTTGCTTAGGATGTTTTTTTTGTGTTATGTAGTTCACCTGTAATTAGGATTAGGATTAAGCGATAATCCTATATCCTGGTTAGGGGCCAACTGGGCCCAAAGTCAGATTTGGTTTGGGCTAAAATTAAGCCAAACCAATGAATCGGAGAGCCAGGCGGTGGCACCGCCTGGCTGGGTGTGAAACCGCCCAGCACCCGAGTGTTGGGCGGTGACACCTCCTTGGCTGGGCGGTTGCACCGTCCAGCACCCGAGCGCTGGGCGGTGGCACCTCCAGCACCGGGAACCCTAAGAGAATTCAAATTTTAGAGCCCAAATTTGAATCCTCTTGAGGCTTATAAATATCCCTCAAATCTCAACTGAGATAACAACTTTTTGAGAAGCATTTTTGATTGAGAGAAAATTCTTAGAAAGTCTTAGCAAGTCTTGTTTTCAATTTGCTAGAGAGTTCTCCTCCTTCTTTCTTATTGAAAATTTGTAAGAGGTTGAACTGCTTGTAAAAGGTTGTAAGAGGGGTGTTTACCCTTCCATTTCAAGAGATTTGCTAGTGGAAGGTGGGAGCCTCATCGAAGAGGGGCATCGCAAGTGGAGTAGGTCATTTGACCGAACCACTCTAAAAATCGGCGTAATCTCTGGTTTGCATTTTATTATTGTCATTTACATTACTGCAAATCTTCTTACTGCTTTAGTTCCTTATTACCCTTGCTGCGCAACTTTAAGAATACGCTTTCAAGTTAAACTTTTCAAGTTCCGTTCTTATCGTATGAAAGATTTTGTTAAAATCGAAGTTTTAATCCGCTGCACTAATTCAACCCCCCTCTTAGTGCCGCTCCGATCCTAACAAGTGGTATCAGAGCAAGGTTATCTCTCATATTTGGTTTAATACCCAAGAGAGATGGCTTACTCCGGCATGCAAGAGGGCCATTCTATTGCACGACCTCCTTTGTTTAATGGGTCGGATTATACATATTGGAAGACTCGCATGAGAATCTTCCTCATTTCTATGGACTTTGAGCTTTGGTCTATTGTCGAGATTGGATTTCAAAAATCTTCTCTTCCAATGAGCGAATGGAATGAATCGGAGAAGAAGGTTTTTGCTTTAAATGCAAAGGCCATGAATGCCTTGTTTTGTGCATTAGACAAAAACGAATTTAATCGTGTTTCAATGTGTGATTCGGCTTTTGATATTTGGAGAACTCTTGAGGTCACTCATGAAGGCACTAGCCGAGTGAAAGAGTCCAAAATCAACATCCTTGTGCACTCTTACGAACTTTTCCGAATGAAACCAAGTGAGTCCATCGGAGACATGTACACCCAGTTTACGGATGTCATCATTGGACTCAAAGCTCTTGGTAAAGATTTTACTAACTTTGAACTAGTAACTAAAATCTTAAGATCCCTCCCTAAAAATTGGGATCCAAAATTTACGGCCATTCAAGAGGCCAAAGACCTTAAAGCTGTTGAATCTCGGATTTTGATGATGAAACTAATTGATTGTGTTTAAATGTTTGACTACATTTTGAGTGATACAGGTCTACTCGATCAGGATTAGACAATTAACGCAGGAGGAATTGACGTTGCGTCGGAGGAGATCACGTCAGGATATTGGATGGCAGAAGGCTTCGGGCGTCGGGCTTCGAGCCAAGGAGAGCGAAATTGCGCCAAGGATATCGGGGTTGCGGAGGTCAACCGCCGATTGGGCAACAAGCCGCAAGAGAGGACGATGCACCGAAGAATCGGACGAAGCGCCAACCAATGACGTGCCGGGCAACAGAATGTCAATTTGTGTTATAATAATTGTCTAGATCAGAGTAGAGTGTTTGCTTGTGTGTGCAGGATTAACTACGATAACGACAAAGACATAAAGCAAAACAAAGTGCCGGAGTCAAGCGCGAAGGATTCGTTGGGAGTTCGAGAGTTCGACGGAAGTCCGAAAGTTCGTCGGGAATGCTGCCGGAACTAGCCGAGAATGAGTAGGGAGCTTGCCGAAGGGTTTTTTGGAAGCTCGCCGGAAGGTTCGTTGGAAGTTCGCGGAGCTCGCCGATAAAGATCGGAGCTTACCAAAGAAGCACGTTGGAACTCGCCAAGATCAAATCGTGAAGTCTAGGAGCTTGCCGGGAGTCCGCAGAATGGTTTCCGAGAGTTTATCGGAAGACCGTCGGAAGTTCGCTGGAAGCTCGCCGGAATAAGTCTTGACTTGCGGACTTTGTAATAGCTTAGAAAATGTCTTTAAATTCGTAGTTAGCACGTTAATTAGGGTTAGGATTAGGTGTTAATCCTATAACCCAAGTAGGGGCCAATTGGGCCCAAGTTCGGACTAGTTTGGGGCAAGATTGAAGTCTAACTAGTGGGCTGAAAACACTGTAGGCGGTGGCACCGCCTGGGCTGGGCGGTGGCACCGCCCAGTGCCCGAGAGCTAGGCGGTGACACCTCCTGGCTGGGCGGTGGCACCGCCCAGCACCCGAGCGCTGGGCGGTGGCACCTCCAACAGCGGGAACCCAAAGAGAATTCAAATTTTGAAGCCCAAATTTGAATCCTCTTGAGGCCTATAAATACCCCTCAAATCTCAGTTGAGAGAACAACTTTTTGAGCAGCAAGTGTTTGAGAGAAAAGCCTTAGAAAAGTGTTAGCTTGTCTTGTTTTCAATTTGCTAGTGTTCACCTCCTTCTTTCTTGTTGAAAATCTGTAAGAGAGTGAACCGCTTGTAAAAGTTGTAAGAGGGGTATTCACCCTTCACTTTCAAGAGATTTGCTAGTGGAAGGTGGAAGCCTCATCGAAGAGGGGCCTCGCAAGTGGATGTAGGTCATTTGACCGAACCACTGTAAAATCGGCGTAATCTCTGGTTTGCATTTACTTATTGTCATTTATATTACTGTAAACCATTTGCACTTTAATGCTATACTGCTTTGTCTTTGTCTTACTTATCTCTTCAAGTTAAAACACAATCGAAACGGTTTTAAACGAAAACGTTGCTTTTATCGTACGAAGTTTACGAAAAGTGTTTAAATCGTGAAAAGTTTATCGCACTTCACTACTGCACTAATTCACCCCCCCCTCTTAGTGCCGCTTCGATCCTAACAATTGGTATCAGAGCCACGGTTTTCTACTTTGGTTTAACACCCAAATAGAAATGGCTCTTTATGGCTTTCAAGAGGGTCATTCTCTCATTCGTCCTCCCTTTTTCAATGGGACGGACTACACTTGTTGGAAAACTCAAATGAGAGTTTTCTTACTTTCTTTGGATTTGAATTTATGGCACATAGTCGAAAATGGATTTGAAATGTCTTCTCTCCCAATGAACCATTGGAATGATTTGGAGAAGAAGATGTTTTCTCTAAATGCAAAGGCTATGAATGCCTTATATTGTGCACTTGACAAAAATGAATTTAATCGTGTTTCGATGTGTGACTCGGCTTTTGATATTTGGAGAACTCTAGAGGTCACTCATGAAGGCACTAGCTGAGTGAAAGAGTCCAAAATCAATATTCTTGTGCATTCTTATGAACTTTTCCGGATGAAACCAAGTGAGTCCATCGGAGACATGTACACCCGGTTCACGGATGTCATCAATGGACTCAAAGCTCTTGGTAAAAGTTTTTCTAATTTTGAACTAGTCACTAAAATCTTAAGATCCCTTCCAAAAAGTTGGGATCCAAAAGTTATGGCCATTCAAGAGGCCATGGACCTTAAAACATTCCATCTCGAAGAACTTATTGGGTCTCTAATGACCTACGAAATGAACAATGTGACAAAAAAGAAACTCGAGAACAACCTTCCAAATGATAGGAAGGATTTGGGACATAGAACACATGAAGACCACTCGAGCATAAGCTCAAGTGATGGTGAACTTAAACTACTAATGAAACAAAAATTAAAAAGCAAAAAGAATGGAACTACTTGCTTTGAACGCAAGAAGAACAAAAGTTGGGATGAATTGAGCTCTTCCGAAGACGAGGAGAAAATCAAGAAAGGCGAGGTGGCAAACTATGCCTCACCCTCTTTCAACAATGAGGTAATCAAAATCCCACTAATTTATTTCGAAATTACATAATACTTTCTTGAGTTATTTTTAATTTAGTTTAGGATTAATTTTCTTGAAAATTGCTTGTGTTATGTTAATGCAATAAAATGTTAGATATAAATATAATGCTTATACACCTAGTAAGATTAATCTTATATATGTGCTTGAGAAGTAAGAATTTGTATTTTGACGATTTCCATATTGATTTTCAATGACGATGCATGACTTTTGAATGGAAGGTTTGATGATTTTTTTATGAACCTTATCTTTGGTTTTCAAACATGATGTATAGTTTTGACATAAGAACAAAAATTTGAAGCATGCTAATATAAAGTCAATCATATAAAGTAAAACTAAAGAAATTTTAAATATCTATAAGAATCATTCAAAATTATGTTCAATAAAACCTTACTTGATGTTGTAATGAAACTATTGAAAGTTTTGATGCTATGATTTGATGATTTTATGCATGAGATTGTAAAGTTATACATGATGATTTTTTGGTCTTGATGGTTTTTATGACAAAATTCATTTTTCGATCCTAAATGTTGATGCACATTTTTATCTAGCATAAATGACATGAATTTAAATAACTAAAAAGAGAAAAGCATTGTTCTTGAAAATTATTTTTCTCTATCTTGTTGATTTATATGAATCCCTTGAAAATGATTTTGGTTTGATGATTTGAATTATAAATGAGTTATATCAAAATCATGATATTGATTTGACTTGAAGTAATGAGTTGAAATCATTTTTTTTTGGAATTATGTGTTGCACTTTTTTTATCTTGATGATCTTTGATTTTTTTTGTGTTTTAAAACGATGATGCATGGATTTGAAAGAAAAGGAGATGCATGCATGGAATCAATCAATAAGTTGAAACAAAAGGAGGAAAGATTTTTTATTGAAAATTTTCTTTTTCTCTATCTTATTGATTTATACCTAAGAGACCAATAAAATTATTTATGTCATTTTGAATCTCTTGAAAGAAATGTTGAGATTTTGATGATTTAGACGATTTGAATTTGAATGAGTTTTATCTAAAATCATGATCTTGATTCCGTGATATTTACAAATTAAGATTTATTATGAATCAAGATTTTTCATTAATCGATCTCCTAAGATTTTCTTTTGATTAATAATGAGTAGGTTTTTCAAAAAGAAATCATGTCTTCTGGTATTCACATGTTCTAATCCTTCATGATAAAATTTTTATGTAATTCCTTATATTCATGAAATGTTTATCTCATCACCAATTATTTTCTTCTTGATATTCCTTATTTGGTGATATAAAATCATGCATGAAATACTCTTGAGATTATTTTGATGCATACAAATGAAAAGTTATGATCATGCATGGTAGGATGCAATTTGACAAATTAATACCATTATGATTTGAAATATTTATAATTTGGAATGATGCATGCAATACTTATGCCTTTTATTATGATAATATATGTGATGTATTGCATATGATGTGAATCATGAATGCTTTAAATGATAAATGTCTTGATATCATGATTGATGATTTTGTTCTATGCATAAGATTTTTAAAATTATGCATAATGAATCTTGTAATTTACAGATTATCGATTTTCTTTTTACCATAATGAAAGTGCCTTATTGATCCTTGTCATAATAAATCTAGCAGTTTCGGTTTTAAACATGATACATGTTTTTATTTGACATAAAAAAAAGGGGAGGCATGCTTGAATGAAATAAATCACATGAATTTAAGCAACTAAAAGAGAAGAACATTTTTCTTCTTGAAAATTATTTTTTCTATATTATTGATTTTGATGAATCTATTTGTATTATTCTTATGAATCTCATGGATTATGAAAATGATTTGAATTTAATGGATTTTATTGAAATCATGATCTTGATTTCTCACAATTTTCTATTGAATGAATCAAGTTTGTTTTCTATTTAAAAGGATATTTATCAAAATTTTCATGGTCTTTTAGTATTCATGATATTGATAATTATATTTTGAAACTCTATGTAAATCAAGATTCTTCATCATGATTCTCTCGTTTTATAAAAGAGGAGATGTTCTATGTGAATCATAAGATTTTATATGCATGAATTGAGATTCTTTTTGCTATTAACTAGCAAGAAACTTGTTTTTGTAAACCATGACATGCTACTTGACATCTTGATAATTTATAACTTGAGTTTTCTTTTTGAATCAAGATTGTTTCCTATCATGTTTTCTATCTACAAAAGAAGAAATTTGTCAAAAATGATATATGTCTTTTGACATTCATTTTTCATCTTTATTATTTACCCTTATCATGATTTGAATATTATAGTAAAGAGAAATGAATTACATGATTGTATTGTTATTCCCTTCTATTTGACACTAACAAAGGGGGAGCAAAACTTGCTAGATAGCAAATTTGCTAGCTTGCACAATTTGAAAAGAGGCAAAATAGTCCATCTTGCACATCTCAAAAGATGTAAAATTTTGCTAACTTTTTATGTGCAAAAGTTGATAGCTTGTATACTATAAATTTGCATACCAAAAATACAATCTTGTTTATCTCAAGATGCAAAACATACTAACTTGCACTTTGCAACGGAAGCAAAATTGCTAGCTCAAACATTGCAAAGGAAGCAAAAATTTGCTAGCTTACAATTTGCATATTTCAAGAAGCAAGAGTTGCTTTCTTGAACATCTCAATATTGCTAGCTTGCATGATGTAGAACTTGCTATCTTGAACATTACCAAAAGTGCTATCTTATATGCTGTAAAACTTGTATATCTAAAACTTGATAGCTTGAATGTCCCAAGCATGATGCATTACTTGCTAAATTTTCTATCTTCAAAATTGCATGATGATAAAAATTTAATATTATGTTTTTCATGCAATGGTTTGAACCCATATAATAAACACATAAGAGTAGCTACTTCTCCTTTTTGTTGATGACATAGGGGGAGAAGTATATTGATGACTTCATGCATTGAATTAAATATTTTATATATTTGCATGATGGTTTAAATGGTTATCAGAACTAGTGATGAATGTTACTTGGATTTTGGATAATCCAAGTGTTCTATCAATGGCATATTGATAGGGGGAGTTTAGTTAAACTCCGGGGAGTTAAGGTTAACTCCGTTAGTCATCAATTAGTTGTCATCATCAAAAAGGGGGAGATTGTTGAATCTCGGATTTTGATGATGAAACTAATTGATTGTGTTTAAATGTTTGACTA
Source organism: Musa acuminata AAA Group (assembly GCF_036884655.1). Classification (NCBI taxonomy): domain Eukaryota; kingdom Viridiplantae; phylum Streptophyta; class Magnoliopsida; order Zingiberales; family Musaceae; genus Musa; species Musa acuminata. The sequence continues at coordinate 21,934,751 of NC_088329.1, forward strand.
CATTTTGAGTGATACAGGTCTACTCGATCAGGATTAGACAATTAACGCAGGAGGAATTGACGTTGCGTCGGAGGAGATCACGTCAGGATATTGGATGGCAGAAGGCTTCGGGCGTCGGGCATCGAGCCAAGGAGAGCGAAATTGCGCCAAGGATATCGGGGTTGCGGAGGTCAACCGCCGATTGGGCAACAAGCCGCAAGAGAGGACGATGCACCGAAGAATCGGACGAAGCGCCAACCAATGACGTGCCGGGCAACAGAATGTCAATTTGCGTTATAATAATTGTCTAGATCAGAGTAGAGTGTTTGCTTGTGTGTGCAGGATTAACTACGATAACGACAAAGACATAAAGCAAAACAAAGTGCCGGAGTCAAGCGCGAAGGATTCGTTGGGAGTTCGAGAGTTCGACGGAAGTCCGAAGGTTCGTCGGGAATGCTGCCGGAACTAGCCGAGAATGAGTAGGGAGCTTGCCGAAGGGTTTTTCGGAAGCTCGCCGGAAGGTTCGTTGGAAGTTCGCGGAGCTCGCCGAGAAAGATCGGAGCTTACCAAAGAAGCTCGTTGGAACTCGCCAAGATCAAATCGTGAAGTCTAGGAGCTTGCCGGGAGTCCGCAGAATGGTTTCCGAGAGTTTATCGGAAGACCGTCGGAAGTTCGCTGGAAGCTCGCCGGAAGAAGTCTTGACTTGCGGACTTTGTAATAGCTTAGAAAATGTCTTTAAATTCGTAGTTAGCACGTTAATTAGGGTAAGGATTAGGTGTTAATCCTATAACCCAAGTAGGGGCCAATTGGGCCCAAGTTCGGACTAGTTTGGGGCAAGATTGAAGTCTAACTAGTGGGCTGAAAACACTGTAGGCGGTGGCACCGCCTGGGCTGGGCGGTGGCACCGCCCAGTGCCCGAGAGCTAGGCGGTGACACCTCCTGGCTGGGCGGTGGCACCGCCCAGCACCCGAGCGCTGGGCGGTGGCACCGCTTGGTTGGGCGGTGGCACCTCCAACAGCGGGAACCCAAAGAGAATTCAAATTTTGAAGCCCAAATTTGAATCCTCTTGAGGCCTATAAATACCCCTCAAATCTCAGTTGAGAGAACAACTTTTTGAGCAGCAAGTGTTTGAGAGAAAAGCCTTAGAAAAGTGTTAGCTTGTCTTGTTTTCAATTTGCTAGTGTTCACCTCCTTCTTTCTTGTTGAAAATTTGTAAGAGAGTGAACCGCTTGTAAAAGTTGTAAGAGGGGTATTCACCCTTCACTTTCAAGAGATTTGCTAGTGGAAGGTGGAAGCCTCATCGAAGAGGGGCCTCGCAAGTGGATGTAGGTCATTTGACCGAACCACTGTAAAATCGGTGTAATCTCTGGTTTGCATTTACTTATTGTCATTTATATTACTGTAAACCATTTGCACTTTAATGCTATACTGCTTTGTCTCTGTCTTACTTATCTCTTCAAGTTAAAACACAATCGAAACGGTTTTAAACGAAAACGTTGCTTTTATCGTACGAAGTTTACGAAAAGTGTTTAAAACGTGAAAAGTTTATCGCACTTCACTGCTGCACTAATTCACCCCCCCCTCTTAGTGCCGCTTCGATCCTAACAAAAGCATTCCCTCTTGAAGAACTCATTGGGTCTCTAATGACCTACGAAATGACATGTCAAGCTCATGACGAGCTTGAGAACCCCCTTCCAAAGAACAGGAAGGATATTGCACTCAAATCACAAGAAGACCACTTGAAAGGAACATCAAGTGATGAGGACAGTGACAATGACATTGCACTTTTGACTCAAAAATTTAAAAAATATTTAAGAAAGAACAAATTTAAAAATAATATAAAAAATAAATTTGAACAAAAGAAGGACCAAGTGATTTGCTATGAATGCAAAAAACCGGGACACTACAAGAACGATTGTCCTCAAGCCAAAAAGAGGACATCAAAGAAGAAGGCACTCAAGGCAACATGGGATGATTCAAGCGCGTCCGAAGAAGAGGAGTCCAACACCGAGCAAGTTGCTCATTACGCGCTAATGGCTTTAGGAGAAGAGGTATGTGATTTATTTAATGAAGATTTATCTTTTGAAGAACTCTCTATCGCTTTTCATGAATTATTTGATGAATGTAGAACTGTTAGCAAGAAGTTAAGTTTCTTAAAGAAAGAGCATGCTTTGCTACAAGATAAGTTTGATAGTCTTCAAACTCCTCCATGCTCTAAGTGTGAGCATTTAGAAGCAATGAAAAATGAAAATTTACTTCTTAAGGAAACCTTAAACAAGTTTAAGGTTGGTAGCAAAAGATTATATATGATCCTTGCACACAAGGGTCACATCGCAAATAGAAATGGAATTGGATTTGTAAAAGGATTACATCAAAATCCTACCACTTTCATAAAAGGACCTACATTACATGTTTCCTCTTATATGAAATGCAACTTCTGTTGCAAATCCGGACATATTGCCTACAAATGTCCATTTAGGAAAATTAGTTCACAAAAATTAATATGGGTTCCTAAAGGAACTATAAAGGATTCAAAAATAAATAACAAGGTTAGTGGATCAATTTTTGAGGCACCCAAAATCAAATGGGTACCTAAAAATCAGCCTCTTTTGTAGACAAACCCACCAGCTAGGAGCAAGAGATGGTATCTCGATAGTGGATGCTCAAGATATATGACTGGAGATCCATCTCATTTCTCTATGCTCACTAGCAAAGAAGAAAGGTACGTCACCTTCGGAGACAACAACAAAGGCAAAATCATTGGCAAGGGAACTATTGGTAACAAATTTAGTTTTTCCATTGATGATGTTTTACTAGTTGATGGATTAAAACATAATCTCTTGAGTATTAGTCAACTATGCGATAAAGGTTATATCGTTAGATTTGAATCAAATATGTGCATTATTGAAAAACCAAATCATAACATGACTATGATTGCTTTAAAGCAAAATAATGTCTATACCATCAATCTTGATGAACTAAGTAATGAAATGTGTTTCTCCGCTGTAAATGATGATGCTTGGCTTTGGCATAGGAGATTAGGCCATGCAAGCATGAAAACAATATCTAAAATCTCATCTCAAGAATTAGTACGAGGGATTCCGAATATAAAGTTTATTAAGGATAAGGTATGCGATGCATGTCAACTAGGCAAACAAATAAAAATAAGCTTCAAACCAAAAAATCAAATTAGCACCACTAGACCGTTACAATTGATCCATTTGGACTTATTTGGACCAATTGATACAACAAGTCTAGGTGGAAGCAAATATGCTTTTGTGATTGTGGATGACTACTCTAGATACACATGGACCTATTTCTTAGCTCACAAAAGTGATTGCTTCAAGTGCTTCTCTAAATTTTGTAAACTCAGTCAAAACGAAAAAGGTTTCATGATTTCATCAATTCGGAGTGATCACGGTGGCGAATTTCAAAACTGTGACTTTCAAAATTTTTGTGAAGTTAATGGATACAATCACAACTTCTCCACTCCGAGGAATCCCCAACAAAATGGAGTAGTTGAAAGAAAAAATAGAAACCTACAAGAAATGGCAAGAACTATGTTAAATGAACATAGTTTACCTAAGTATTTTTGGGCCGAAGCCGTAAATACGGCTTGCTACATCATGAATAGAGTCCTATTAAGACCATCCTTATCAAAAACTCCCTATGAATTGTGGAATAACAAAAAACCAAATATTTCCTACTTTAATGTTTTTGGTTGTAAATGCTTTATTTTGAATGAAAGAGATGTCTTAGGAAAATTTGATGCTAAATCCGATGAAGGCATCTTTCTTGGTTACTCTTCCGTTTCTAAGGCTTTTCGGGTTTTTAACAAAAGAACGTTAGTAATAGAAGAGTCTATTCATGTAGTTTTTAATGAAATTTCTAATTTAAAGAAAAATGATTTTGATGATGATCTTGGTTTTGATAATTTGAATTTAAATGAACCTCCTCCTCAAAATAGCAACTTGGATGCAACTTCTTCCGAAATTTCCTTACCTAAGGAATGGAAGTATATAGATGCTCATCCGAAGGAGCTAATTATAGGAGATACATCAAAAGGGGTTCAAACTCGTTCCTCTTTCAAGAATTTTTGTACTAATGCCGCCTTCCTTTCTCAAATTGAACCTAAATGCGTTGACGAGGCCATAAAAGATGATTTTTGGGTTATTGCAATGCAAGAGGAATTGAATCAATTTGAGAGGAATAAGGTATGGAAGCTTGTTCCTAGACCAAGTGACCACTTAGTCATAGGTACTAAATGGGTCTTTAGAAACAAGCAAGACGAAAATGGTATCGTGGTTAGAAACAAGGCTAGATTAGTGGCCAAAGGTTTCAACCAAGAAGAAGGTATCGATTACGAAGAAACCTTCGCTCCCATGGCTCGATTAGAAGCCATAAGGATGCTCCTTGCCTATGCTAGTAGTAATAATTTTAAACTATTTCAAATGGATGTCAAAAGTGCTTTCTTGAATGGTTTTATTTCCGAAGAAGTATATGTCGAACAACCTCCCGGATTTGAAAATTCTCTTCTTCCTAATCATGTATTCAAATTGACTAAGGCCCTCTATGGCTTGAAACAAGCTCCTAGAGCTTAGTATGAAAGGCTTAGTTCCTTTCTTATTTTAAATAATTTTACTAAAGGCAAGGTTGATACTACATTGTTTATTAAACATTTTGAAAATAATTTTCTTATTGTGCAAATTTATGTTGACGATATTATTTTTGGCTCTTCGGATGAATCACTATGTGAATCATTTGCCAAATGTATGAGTCATGAATTTGAAATGAGTTTAATGGGTGAATTAACTTTCTTTTTGGGATTACAAATCAAACAACTTAGTGATGGTATATTTCTTAACCAATCTAAATATACATTAGAATTGTTAAAACGATTTAACATGGATAATTCAAAAGCAATAAACACCCCTATAAGTACTGCGACTAAGTTAGATATGGATGAAAATAGTGAAAATTTCGATCAAAAAACATATAGGAGAATGATAGGTAGTCTACTCTACCTCACCGCGACTAGACCAGATATTATGTTTAGTGTAGGACTTTGCACTAGGTTTCAATCTAATCCTAAATTATCTCATCTGAAGGGTGTTAAAAGAATATTCAGGTATCTTAAAGGAACTCCAAATTTAGGATTGTGGTATCCAAAATCTGAAAAATTTGATCTAACAGCTTATGCAGACGCCGATTTTGGCGGATGCAGGATCGATAGAAAAAGTACATCCGGAACATGCCAATTTTTAGGACATGCACTTGTTTCTTGGACTTCCAAGAAACAAAATTCAGTTGCACTATCTACGGCGGAAGCCGAATACATTGCTGCAAGTGCATGTTGTGCACAAGTCATTTGGATGAAAAATACATTAGAAGACTATGAAATTCACTTTAAAAACATTCCCATAAAATGTGATAATACTAGTGCCATAGGTCTTACTAAAAATCCAATTCAGCACTCTAGAACTAAGCACATCGACGTTAGGCATCATTTCATACGCGATCATGTCCTTAACAATGATGTTGTTCTAGAATTCATTGACACAAAGCATCAATTATCAGATATATTTACAAAAGCTTTGAATGAAGACCAATTTGAATTCATTAGAAGGGAATTAGGTATGTTAAATTGTCCCTAAGAATAAACTTGTTTGAATGGATTTTTCGTAAAGTTTTTCATTCTCTCTCCGTTCCTCGGTGACTTGTTAAATTATCTTATCCTATCTTGAGTCAAACACCGCTTCCATTTTGAATCTCGAAATTGATTTTGATGGCTTGATTATGAGTTTCAAGTTGACGAATTGAATTTGAATGGATTTGTATTCGAATTATGATCTTATTAGAGTTACTACTTAAAATTTTTTTTCTTATCCCAATCTCTTCTTTGTACATCTACAATTTTTGTTATTTATAAAACGAAGAGATTTGATAATATGGATGAATGCTGAATTTTCCTTTAAGATGAACTCTGCGTAAATATTTTAGCATACTTAATTTTGAATGATAAAATCTTTGTATGATCAATGATAATATAGATGATTGATGTATGATCAATGATAAAATCTTTGTATGATAAATTATGTGCTTCAAGTCTCATTCCCTTTTTGTTGATGACAAAGGGGGAGAAAAGTGATGACTTGTATCATTTTAATAGCATGACTTATATGAATTGCAAAAGCTTGTGTGATATGAATGTCTTATATGCCTTGCAAAATCCTTGAGAATATCACAAGATTGATTGATCATATTGAAAGCATGCCTTATATCGATATCATAAAATTCATGTTGAAAATCTTTATCTCCTATCGTAGTAAAAATTGTCCCATATCATTAGACTTATGATTTTCATCGAAGTTTCGTACTTACTATTGTTTAATGAGGATAACGATAAGTTCTACGATTAGAACTTATCGGGTTATGCTTGAATCCAATGGGATGGAATTCAAGTGTTTTTTATCTTCTCATAATATGGCATATAGATAGGGGGAGTTATGTTTAACTCCGTCATCAATTGATTGTCATCATCAGAAAGGGGGAGATTGTTGAATCTCGGATTTTGATGATATAATCAATTGGTGGGTTAATTAATCTAATCCATATTATTGAGTTAAGTGTGCAGGATTAACTACGATAACTAGAAAACATAAAGCAAGGATACCGGAGTCGAGCTCGATGGACGTTTAAGAGACCGAAGAATCATCGGAGATGCTGCCGAAACCAACCGAGAAGAAATCGGGAACGTGTCGGAAGTTCGCCGAAGAAATCGTCGGAGGCTCGCGGAGATCACCGAGAAGGCTTGGCTACTCGTTAAAGTCATCACAAAGATTCGGAGCTTGCAGGGAGTCCGTCGGAAGAAGTTCGTCGGAAAGCTCGCCGGAACAAGACTCGACGTTCGCGGTTAAAAAAAACATGCTTAGGATGTTTTTTTTGTGTTATGTAGTTCACCTGTAATTAGGATTAGGATTAAGAGATAATCCTATATCCTGGTTAGGGGCCAACTGGGCCCAAAGTCAGATTTGGTTTGGGCTAAAATTAAGCCAAACCAATGAATCGGAGAGCCAAGCGGTGGCACCGCCTGGCTGGGTGTGAAACCGCCCAGCACCCGAGTGCTGGGCGGTGACACCTCCTTGGCTGGGCGGTTACACCGTCCAGCACCCGAGCGCTGGGCGGTGGCACCGCCTGGCTTGGCGGTGGCACCTCCAGCAATGGGAACCCTAAGAGAATTCAAATTTTGGAGCCCAAATTTGAATCCTCTTGAGGCCTATAAATACCCCTCAAATCTCAGCTGAGATAACAACTTTTTGAGAAGCATTTTTGATTGAGAGAAAAGTCTTAGAAAGTCTTAGCAAGTCTTGTTTTCAATTTGCTAGAGAGTTCTCCTCCTTCTTTCTTATTGAAAATTTGTAAGAGGTTGAACTGCTTGTAAAAGGTTGTAAGAGGGGTGTTTACCCTTCCATTTCAAGAGATTTGCTAGTGGAAGGTGGGAGCCTCATCGAAGAGGGGCATCACAAGTGGAGTAAGTCATTTGACCGAACCACTCTAAAAATCGGCGTAATCTCTGGTTTGCATTTTGTTATTGTCATTTACATTACTGCAAATGTTCTTACTGCTTTAGTTCCTTATTACCCTTGCTGCGCAACTTTAAGAATACGCTTTCAAGTTAAACTTTTCAAGTTCCGTTCTTATCGTACGAAAGATTTTGTTAAAATCGAAGTTTTAATCCGCTGCACTAATTCACCCCCCCCTCTTAGTGCCGCTCCGATCCTAACAACAACCCTTATAAGTTTTCACTCCTCTCTTGAATGATCAACACTTAGAAAGAAAGAGGAAGAAGAACTCTAGCTTTTATAATACTTTTAAGCTCTCAAATACTCAGAATAAAAGCAAGCTTTCGGTTGCCCTTTCATGCAGGAAAGGGTGGGGTTTATATAGGCCCCAATCAGTTTGAAATTGGAGCTCAAAAGTATCCATTTTTGGATTTCTGGGGTCCTGGCAATACCACCGCCAAAATTGGGTGGTACTACCGCCTATCATTTGTCACTGAGTGGTACTACCACTCAGTCTGGGCGGTACTATAGCCTGACATTGCTAGGAGACCGAGCTCAGGCAGTACCACCGCCTGACAAGGGTGGTACCATCGCTGGCAATAATAACTATCGATGGTACCACCACTTGATAGGGGTGGTACTACCTCCTAGAACTCCTGGGAGACCGAGTCTCCTGGGCGGTGCCACCGCCGGCCAGGAATTCAGGGTCCAAATGGGCTGATCCATTCGGCCCGATTTGGGTCTGTCAAGGGTCCAATTGGCCCCAGATTAAGTTAATGGGATCACCTACTAATCCTAACTTAATCTACATGCTAACTATGATAATTAAGACATCAATATTGCAGATCGTGTTCCGGTGCGTTAATCGCTTCTTCCGACTATTAGGATCGGAGTAGCATTAAGAGGGGGGGTGAATTAGTGCAGTTGATTAAAACTCGTAAGTTTGAAATCGATTTCGTAAATGCATAGAGATTTTGATTTGACAATGAATGACTTGGTGAAAGTAGCTCGAGTAAAGTGAGAAGATAAAAACCAAAAGCTTGCTGCTATGTAAATAGTGGTTTAAGAAAGGTAAACACTCACACATTTAAGGAACACACCAATTTAAAGTGGTTCGGTCAAAATGACCAATATCCACTTGCAAAGCCTTCTTCGATGAGGCTCCCAACTTCCACTAGCAAATCACTTTGAAGGGGAAAGACAAATACCCCTCTTACAACCGTTTACAAATGGTTCATACTCTTACAGATTTTCAAAGAGAAAGAGGGAGGTGAACACTTAAGCTATTGAAAACAAGACTTGCTAAAGACTTTGCTAAGGCTTTATCTCAATCTCTAACTTCTCAAAGGTTGTTCTCTCTATAGAGAATTGAGGGGTATTTATAGGCACCAAGAGGATTCAAATTTGGGCTCCAAATTTGAATTGCTTTTGGGTTTCCTGATGCTGGCGGTAGCACCGACTGTCAGTGTCTAACACTGATAGTGTACTGGAGGTGCTACCGCTTGGACTTTTCAGATCACTAGTTGGGCTCCATATTGGGCCCAAACCAATCCAAATTCGGGCTCAGTTGGCCCTTAACCAGATTATAGGATTAACTCTTAATCCTAACCCTAATTATATGCAAACTATGAAATTAAAACATAGTCCTAAGTAGGTTTTTAACCAACAACGTTGAGTTTCCTTCCGTTGAGCTTTCCGGCGAACTTCCGGTGGACTTCCGATACACCCTCGGATTTCTTCCGGTGGACTCCCAGTAGGCTCCCGGTCTTGTGGCAAGTTCAGTGAGTCTTTGTCATGTAGCTGAACCTTCTCGGTGATCTTTGCGAACCTCCAACGATCTCTCCGGCGGACTTCCGAAAACTTCAGCAAGTCCCCGATTCCTTCTCGGTTGGTTCCGGCAACACTTCCGACGAATCTTTGGACTCTCGACGGACTCTCGAATGCCCATCGAACTTGACTTCAGTAGACTTGCTTTATGTCTTTAAGCTATCGTAGTTAATCCTGCACAAGTAAAGCAAAACTTTGATATAGACAATTACTCCTAAGCAATCATGTTGTCCGGCATGTCATTGGTCCCTCGACGCTTCGTCCGATTCTTCGGCGCATCGTCCTCTCTTGCGGCCTATTGCCTAATCGGCCAGTTGTCTCTGCAACTCCGATATCCTTGGCACAATACCCGCTTTTCTTGGCCCGATGCCCGAATCCACGGCCCGAAGCCTTCTGTCGATACGTCAACCGATCCCCCGGCCCGACGTCCAATCTTCTGATATTTTCCTCCAGCACAACATGATTTTCTTACTATAATTGTCTCATCCTGATCGAAGCATCCTGCGTCACTCAAAATCACAGATTAAAACATAAACACATATTGATTGGTTTCATCATCAAAACCCGAGATTCAACAATCTCCCTTTTTTGATGATGACAACCAATCGACGACGGAGTTAACCTTAACTCCGGAGTTTAAATAAACTCTCCCTATCAATATACCATATTGATAGAAACTCTTGGATTCAAAAATCCAAGCAACATGTCATGATAAAATCATTACATATAATCAACATACTTCTCCCTTTGTCATCAACAAAAAGGAGAAGTACCACGATCAAGTGTTTGTGATATACAAGTTCACCTCATTGCATGAAAAACATAATATCCATTTTTATCATCATGCAAGTTGTTAGCTTAAAAATTTGGCAAGTGTTACATTGTGCTTAGAACATTTAAGCTATCAAGTTGTAGATATGAAAGTTTTACAACATACAAGCTAGCAAATTTAAAGATGTGTAAGTTGGCATATTTACTTTTCTTTACGATGTGCAAGATAGCATTTCTTTGTAATGTTCAAGATAGCAAGTTCTAAATCATGCTAGCTAGCAAATTAGAGATGTTCAAGAATGCAACTCTTGCTTCTTGAAATATGCAAGTTGCAAGCTAGCAAATTTTTGCTTCCTTTGTAATGTTTGAGCTAGCAATTTTGCTTCCATTGCAAAGTGCAAGTTAGCATGTTTTGTATCTTGAGATAGGCAAGATTGCACTTTTGGTATACAAATTTATAGTATGCAAGATATCAACTTTTACACATAAAAAGTTAGCAAAAAGATGTGCAAGATGGACTATTTCGCCTCTTTTCAAAATGTGTAACTTGACATATATTGCTTCTTTTGAGATTTGCAAGATAGCACTTTTGCTTCTTCTTGAAGTATGCAAGCTAGCTAGCAAGCTAGTAAAATTTGTTCCCCCTATGTCATTGTCAAATAGAAGGGAATCAATACAATCATGTAATTTATTTTCCTTTCCTATAATCTTCAAATCATGACAAGGGTAAATAACAAAGATGAAAAATGAATGTCAAAAGACATATATCAGTTTTGACAAATTTCTTCTTTTGTCAATAGAAAGCATGATAGGAAACAATCTTGATTCAAAGAGAAAACTCAAGTTATAAATTATCAAGATGTCAAGTAGCATAACATGGTTTCCAAGAACAAGTTTCTTGTTAGTTAATAGCAAAAAGAATTGTAGGAGAACAAAATCTCAATTCATACATATAAAATCTTATGATTAACATAGAAGATCTCCTCTTTTATAAAACAAGAGAATCATGATGTAGAATCTTGATTTACATAAAGTTTCAAAACATAATTATCAAGATCATGAATACTAAAAGACCATGAAACATTTCAACAAATCTCCTTTTAAATAGAAAACAATCTTGATTCATTCAATAGAAAATTCAAATTATAATTGCAAGAAATCAAGATCATGATTTCAATAAAACCCATTAAATTCAAATCATTTTCATAATCCATGTGATTCATAAAAATAATATAAATGGATTCATCAAAATCAATAAGATAGAGAAAAATAATTTTCAAGAAAAATGTTATTCTCTTTTAGTTGTTTCAATTAATGTGATTTATTTCATTGAAGCATGCCCTTTTTATTTATGTCAAATAAAAACATGTATCATGTTTAAAGTCGAAAGTGTGAGATTTATTATGACAAGGATCAATAAGGTACTTTCATTATGGTAAAAATTGATAATCCGTAAATCACAAGATTCATCATGCATAATTTCGAAAATCTCATGCATAGAACAAAATCATCAATCATGATATCAAAACATTTATCATTTAAAGCATTCATGAGACATATCATATGCAATACATCACATACATTATCATAACAAAAAGCATAAGTATTGCATGCATCATTCCAAATCATAAATATTTCAAATCATGATAGTATTAATTTGTCAAATTGCATCCTACCATGCATGATCATAACTTTTCATTTGTATGTATCAAAATAGTATCAAGAGTATTTCATGCATAATTTTATATCACCACATAAGGAATATCAAGAAGAAAATAATTGGATGATGAGATAAACATTTCATGAATACAAGGAATTGCATAAAAATCATATCATGAAAGATTAGAACATGTGAATACCAAAAGGCATGATTTTTTTTAAAAAAACCTACTTATAAATAATCAAAAGAAAATCTTAGGAGATCGATTAATGAAAAAATCTTGATTCATAATAAATCTGAATTTGTAAATATCACGGAATCAAGATCATGATTTTGGATAAAACTCATTCAAATTCAAATCGTGCAAATCATCAAAATCTCAACATTTCTTTCAAGAGATTCAAAATGGCATAAATAATTTTATTGGTCTCTTAGGTAGAAATCAATAAGATAGAGAAAAAGAAAATTTTTAATAAAAAATTCTTTCCTCCTTTTGTTTCAACTTATTGATTGATTCCATACATGCATGTCCTTTTCTTTCAAATCCATGCATCATCGTTTAAAACGGAAAGATAAAAAATCATCAAGATAAAAAAAAGTGCAACATATAATTAAAAATAATAATTTCAACTCATTACTTCAAGTCAAACATGATTTCATTTAATCAAAATTGAATAACTTCAAGACCAATAAATCATCATGTATAATAATCATCAAGTATGATACAAACTTTTCAAAACATTTATTATGATAAGGCATATAAGCCAAAGAAACTATTAAATATAAAGCATATTCATCAATGATGGTTTCATTAGGCATAAGGTATTTTCAACCAAAATCATTTTGCTATTTGTTATAGTCATACATTTTTCTTTTTAGATTAATCTATCTTTTTATGCTTAGTTTTCCATACAAAAGCCATGTATCATCATTAAGCATGATGTTAAATTTCTTAATATTTTCATTAAGACATCAAGCATGGTTTCAATCAAAATCGAAATCATCAAGATACACATTTTTTCTTCTTAAGAAAAACATACATATGATCATTAGATTTAAATCTAACATTTTATTCCATTAACATAAAACATGCAATTTTCAAGAAAAATGATTATTCAAAAAAAAAAATAAAATGCATCATGGAAAACATCAAGTAATTTCAAAATAAATTAAGGGGGTTTTGATTACCTCATCAGTGAATGCCGTTGAGGAATAGTTTGCCACCTCGCCTTTCTTGATTTTCTC